>NW_027198982.1:0-2500 GCF_038502225.1 Cherax quadricarinatus
TTTATACAAATAATGTAAAAAAATGTGAAGAAAAACGAAATAGTTTACAGTGAAGTTCATCAGAGTTTTGTAGAGAGTGACAACTGTGGGGAGACTGGTGCACGTGTTCTGCCGGCCAGGATTCGACCCCACCACACATTGTCCCGCCTCAAGTGACCACACAATGTACATGTCACCTTATCCACTGCTGTTTTAATACCCGAGGGTATTCAAACAGGAAGAGACTGAAATTAATTCTTGAGTATACCACTGCCATGAGTGTCCTCGCAGGACACTGCCAGGACGCTAGGCTCATGTTGTTTGTAGGATCGATGGCTGAGTGGATAAGGTGACATGTACATTGTGTGGTCTCTTGAGGTGGGACAAAGTGTCGTGGGGTCGAATCCTGGCCTGCCGCAGTTTGGTAAATGATTCAAAGCCACTTGTTTCGTGGTTTCCTTGCTATATTCATATACATATACACACACACACACACACACACACACACACACACACACACATAAGCCATGCGTGTCGTATGAGGCGACTAAAATGCCGGGAGCAATGGGCTAGTAACCCCTTCTCCTGTATACATTTACTAAAAAAGAGAAGAAGAAAAACTTTATAAAACTGGGATGCTTAAATGTGCGTGGATGTAGTGCGGATGACAAGAAACAGATGATTGCTGATGTTATGAATGAAAAGAAGTTGGATGTCCTGGCTCTAAGCGAAACAAAGCTGAAGGGGGTAGGAGAGTTTCAGTGGGGGGAAATAAATGGGATTAAATCTGGAGTATCTGAGAGAGTTAGAGCAAAGGAAGGGGTAGCAGTAATGTTAAATGATCAGTTATGGAAGGAGAAAAGAGAATATGAATGTGTAAATTCAAGAATTATGTGGATTAAAGTAAAGGTTGGATGCGAGAAGTGGGTCATAATAAGCGTGTATGCACCTGGAGAAGAGAGGAATGCAGAGGAGAGAGAGAGATTTTGGGAGATGTTAAGTGAATGTATAGGAGCCTTTGAACCAAGTGAGAGAGTAATTGTGGTAGGGGACCTGAATGCTAAAGTAGGAGAAACTTTTAGAGAGGGTGTGGTAGGTAAGTTTGGGGTGCCAGGTGTAAATGATAATGGGAGCCCTTTGATTGAACTTTGTATAGAAAGGGGTTTAGTTATAGGTAATACATATTTTAAGAAAAAGAGGATAAATAAGTATACAAGATATGATGTAGGGCGAAATGACAGTAGTTTGTTGGATTATGTATTGGTAGATAAAAGACTGCTGAGTAGACTTCAGGATGTACATGTTTATAGAGGGGCCACAGATATATCAGATCACTTTCTAGTTGTAGCTACACTGAGAGTAAAAGGTAGATGGGATACAAGGAGAATAGAAGCATCAGGGAAGAGAGAGGTGAAGGTTTATAAACTAAAAGAGGAGGCAGTTAGGGTAAGATATAAACAGCTATTGGAGGATAGATGGGCAAATGAGAGCATAGGCAATGGGGTCGAAGAGGTATGGGGTAGGATTAAAAATGTAGTGTTAGAGTGTTCAGCAGAAGTTTGTGGTTACAGGAAAGTGGGTGCAGGAGGGAAGAGGAGCGATTGGTGGAATGATGATGTAAAGAGAGTAGTAAGGGAGAAAAAGTTAGCATATGAGAAGTTTTTACAAAGTAGAAGTGATGCAAGGAGGGAAGAGTATATGGAGAAAAAGAGAGAGGTTAAGAGAGTGGTGAAGCAATGTAAAAAGAGAGCAAATGAGAGAGTGGGTGAGATGTTATCAACAAATTTTGTTGAAAATAAGAAAAAGTTTTGGAGTGAGATTAACAAGTTAAGAAAGCCTAGAGAACAAATGGATTTGTCAGTTAAAAATAGGAGAGGAGAGTTATTAAATGGAGAGTTAGAGGTATTGGGAAGATGGAGGGAATATTTTGAGGAATTGTTAAATGTTGATGAAGATAGGGAAGCTGTGATTTCGTGTATAGGGCAAGGAGGAATAACATCTTGTAGGAGTGAGGAAGAGCCAGTTGTGAGTGTGGGGGAAGTTCGTGAGGCAGTAGGTAAAATGAAAGGGGGTAAGGCAGCCGGGATTGATGGGATAAAGATAGAAATGTTAAAAGCAGGTGGGGATATAGTTTTGGAGTGGTTGGTGCAATTATTTAATAAATGTATGGAAGAGGGTAAGGTACCTAGGGATTGGCAGAGAGCATGCATAGTTCCTTTGTATAAAGGCAAAGGGGATAAAAGAGAGTGCAAAAATTATAGGGGGATAAGTCTGTTGAGTGTACCTGGTAAAGTGTATGGTAGAGTTATAATTGAAAGAATTAAGAGTAAGACGGAGAATAGGATAGCAGATGAACAAGGAGGCTTTAGGAAAGGTAGGGGGTGTGTGGACCAGGTGTTTACAGTGAAACATATAAGTGAACAGTATTTAGATAAGGCTAAAGAGGTCTTTGTGGCATTTATGGATTTGGAAAAGGCGTATGACAGGGTGGATAGGGGGGCAATGTGGCAGATGTTGCAAG
>NW_027198982.1:7500-25000 GCF_038502225.1 Cherax quadricarinatus
CAGCTGCAGCGCTGCGCGTTGCAGCCAGCAGCGCTTGTGCCGCTTGCAGCCGCAGCGCGCAGCGCTTGTTCACGGGCCGCGCCGCAGCGCCTTGCCTTGCGCTGCCAGCAGCGCTGCCGCAGCGCCTGTTGCAGCATAGCTGCTGTTGTTGCGCTTGCTGCCGCTGTCAGCAGCAGAGCAGCCAGCAGCGCAGCAGCTGCTGCTTGCGCAGCAGCAGTGTTGCCACGGCGAGCGCGCTGCGTTGCGCGCTGTTGCCAGCAGTTGCTGTGCTGCAGCTGCGCGCAGCGCGCAGCAAGCCGCGTTGCTGCAGCCGCAGCTGCCGCTGTTACGAGAGCTGCTGCTGCAGCAGCAGCAGCAGCTGCAGCAGCAGCAGCGCAGCGCTGCTGTTGCGCAGCAGCAGCAGCAGCAGCAGCCGCGCTGCTTGCAGCAGCCGCTTAAGCGCGTTGCTCAGCGATAGCAGCAGCAGCAGCAGCGTGCAGCTGCAGCAGCAGCTGAGCAGCGCTGCTGCGAGCAGCAGCAAGCGCAGCAGCGTTGCGCCGCGCTGCGCAGCCAGCAGCGTGCAGCAGCGCGCAGCGCAGCAGCCAGCACGCAGCGCCGCAGCTGCTGCAGCTGCTGCAGCAAACAGCAGCTGCTGCTTGCTGCTGCTTGCTTGCGCGCAGCAAGCGCAGCAGCAGCGCAGCCAACAGCAGCGCGCGGCAGCGTGCGCTGGCAGCAGCAGCAGCAGCAGCGCGTTGCTGCTGTTGCCAGCTGCTTGCGCAGCTGCCGCTGCTGTTACGCAGCAGCAGCGCCGCTTGTTGCCTAGCCAGCCGCAGCGCTGCTGCGCCGCTGCTGCGCCGCTGCTGCTGCTAGCAGCAGCGTTGCAGCGCTGCGCTTGCGCTGCTGTTGCCGCTGCTTGCTGCGCAGCAGCAGCAGCCGCAGCGCGCTGCTGTTGCTGCAGCAGCGCTGCACGCGCTGCGAGCTGCTGCTTGCAGCAGTGCCAGCAACCGTTGCCGCGTCTGCGCGCGTTGCACAGCAGCAGGCCATGCCACGCAGCAGCCGCTGCTCAGCAGTGTTAGCAGCCAGCTGCGTTGCTTGTTGTCCGCTGCTGCTGCTTGCAGCGCGCCGCAGCGTGTGTTGCCGCCGCGAGCAGCAGTAGCAGCAGTAGCAGCAGCAAAAGCAGCAGCAGCAGCAGCAACAGTAGCAGCAGCAGCAGTAACAGCAGCAGCAGCAGTAGTAGCAGCAGCAGCAGCACCACCACCACCACAGAGTAAGCAATCTGACGTAAAAACAGCACTAAGTTTGTACAAAGACTCGTTGCAGGCGCTCTTACACTCTTCCCTCATGCACTCTTGAATACGCAGCACTGTTGTGGAGCTCTCATAGGTTTAGCGCTTAGTTATGATTATAATAATAATAACATTAATGTGGAGCCCTTAGCTGGTAAAATACTTTTTGGAGCCCTCATCTGATAATACAGTGTTGTGAATCCCTCAGCTGGTAAAACACAGAGTGAAGTTTAAGGAATTACAAAGGAGTGCACCAAGACTGGCGTCTGAGTTGAGAGGAAGTATGTGGAAAGATTGCGAAAACCAGGACTTATGTCACTGAATAAAGGAAGTACAACTTGGGGAAAGGATGGGATGAGGTCACGATACATAAAATGCTTCGGAGTATAGACAGGGTCAACAGGGCGAGGTTATTAACCAGGGGTGAAGCAAGAACAAGAGGACATGGTCGGTAACTACACCCCTGAATGAGTTAAACGGAGGTCAGGAAACATTTTGTTTAGCTAAGAGGTGGAGTGAGGTGAACAATGACAGAGTGGAAGTGGACTCCACACTGCACAAAACAAGAGTCAAATACATAGTTCCAAATTGGTAATTACATAACATTAAGAAACTGGTAGTTAATATGACATGTGAAGTATGAATCATATTCAGATAAGAACTTGTCAAAAAAAATGGTTATAACTGTGACCATAATTTTTAAAGAGGTGGACTGGCAAGCCAGCGGAAGGCCTCGCTCAGATGACCAAAGACTCCAATTGTGGGTCATCATCTGACTATGACCCGCATCAGGAAACACTTGTCCTGTTTTCTGACGAACTTTACCTAACCTACCCTAAGAACTTGTCATCCATCAACTTATTTTTCAACAGTGAACACTGTGGAGAAATTTTCTCCAGGAGGGGGGTATCAGCCCCCTTCAGCCCCTTCAGCCCCTTTCAGCCCTGAGGGGCCCAGCCCTCTCAGAAGGGGCAAATATCTTGTTTACTGCTACAGCGAGTAATTGATCCCAGATGCAGTACGAGTATGCGACGTGGTCAAACGACCGCTGCTCCTTGCAGTCCAGTGTTGCAGAGTGTATTTTAATAAGAGACAGTACATCTCTTACTTTAGCAGGACAATTAAGGAAAATCCTGCTCCCACTTTATTACCATAGTAAAGATAGTGGATATTGTTGTCTATGCTTAAGACAGCAAGATTTAAACATTCTGCTTTGCTTCATCGAGGAAGTGGCAAGGAAGCAAAAGTACTAGGTCAGCTTTTCCTTTGTGCTAGGGGAGTAACGGCGTGGGGCGCTGTGGCGTCTTCAGATTACTTTTGACTCTACTGAGAGTGACACTGACGCCAGGATAACCAACAAAGAACGATCTGTGCGTTAGTGTGAACAAAGTGTCTCATAAAACACAATAAACACTTAAGAGAAGTGTGATCAGCTTCTTTAGTGATAAGATTGTGAACAATAAAGACAAATCTTGTGGAACATAGTGTACCAGTGTGCGTATTCCTAGGCTATGGAAGACGTGGACATCCAAGGACACTTCAGCTTCTATCAAGTCACCGATATCTGTCGAAGGTGTGAAGAACACTATAGCTCATGCTACAAGAGCAAGGTAGGTTACGAATTTCTTGTAGTACGGGGGACTGCGCAGTTCTTGAGTCGCAAGGAGTTTGTAATCAACCTATAGTCGGCAGTAAGGGGCGGACTTTTGAGTCCACACAAGTAAGTTTGTCAGCCATCAGTGAATGAAATATGCTGACATAACACCCCCTAGGGGTAATTTATAATCTTGACAGCCCGTTGAGAGATGACTTTGACAGCTTGTCAAGACCTCGTCTGCAGGGGCGGCTGTGCAGGCGATGAGATGTCTTTCTAAGTTAAGTACAAACTCTTTAAACTTAGCTGGTAATGCCATTTCTCAACAAACACTGTGTTGTGAACGAACCTGAGCAAGTCCTCCACGGCGTATGTCTCCAACCAGGTATTAGTGTACCCATGTGGGTATGTTGGTAGGAATACCCACCAGGTGCTTGCAAGAAGCAACATCAATGCATCTACTAAAGATCTCACTACGAAACTAAGTCTTACACCTCTTACTACCACGGCAGGAGTCCACCCAGTCTCCTGTGGACACTGCCCCAGAGGCAGAGCTCTGTTTGTCAGCTCGAGTGATCGAAGTGCCTGCAACAAGTACGAGCTAAAAGTGTGCCTGTGTCCTCCACAGAATCTCAAACGGACAATAGATGAATTTTAATGAGGCGCTGCAACTCGTCCTCACCGACCCTGAGTTCAGGCGTCGAGGGTGCGTTAAAGCCTCACTGGTCAGTCCCTCACACCCTGGTAAGAAATGCTGGAAGCTACAAAATTAAAAAAAAAAAAAATGTCATACAAGATACTGAACTAGATCAAGCTCAACCTGCCTCACAACACAGGAATCACCTGACTTCATATGTTACCTAACGTCATCACTAAACCTCAACTGCACTTTCATCTGGTCACTGCCCGTCTCCCACACCTCACTATTAAGACTAAGACTATTATATAACTACTGTTAGTCTTGACCTTAGTATGTTTGAGGTAACCAAGATCCCAGGACCGAAACACTTTTCTAATATGTTTTAGTACTTGCTCTAGCGACTTTTAAAAACACTTTTTAGCAATAATTACCAAGTTTGATACCACCAGAAAACCCAACAGTGTGGCTGAGGTAAAGATCAACCGATAATTAAAACCGAGTTCCGTGTACCACTGAAAAGTGGAAGCTCAAACTGGGTATTCTCTAATAAAATAGTACATCCAGGCAACTCTAGTCCAAGAAAATGATGTTACATCATCAAGAACGTTCATCAAGGATATTACATCAAGAGCCTTCATTAATATTACATCAAGAACGTTCATCAAAGATGTTACATCAAGAACGTTCATTAATGACGTTACATCATAAACAGCGTTCATCAATGATGTTGCATAATCAACAACTTTCACCAATGAAGCAAATAAGACGTACCACCACCCTGCTGGTGTGTTCTGAAGACCAACCATGAGAACACTAGAACAGTGGGCATCAATAACGTTCGTCAAAGATGTTACAACAAGAACGTTCATTAATGGTATTACATCAGCAACAGCGTTCATCAATGATGTTGCATAATCAACAACTTTCATCAATGAAGCAAATAAGACGTACCACCACCCTGCTGGTGTGTTTTGAAGACCAACCATGAGAACACTGGAACAGTGGACACTACCATAGGCCTATTGGTCAGTGTTGATGAGTACACAGTAGGCTTCTTCAGTTCCTCCTAATGCTGGAACTGCTGTTGCTGATACTGGAGCTCTTGCTGCTGATGCTGTAACTGCTGTTACTGATGCTGGAGCTCTTGCTGCTGATACTGGAACTGCTGATGCTGGAACTGCTGTTGCTGATGCTGGAGTTGTTGTTGATGCTGAAACTGCTGTTGCTGATGCTGGAACTGCTGTTGCTGATCCTGGATCAGTTGTTGCTGATGCTGGAGCTATTGTTGCTGATGCTGGAGCTGCTGTTGCTGGAACTGATGTTGCTGATGCTAGAGCAGTTGTTGCTGATGCTAGAGCAGTTGTTGCTGATTCTGGAACTGCTGTTGCTGATGCTGCAGCTGTTGTTGCTGATGCTGGAACTGCTGCTGCTGATGCTGGAACTGCTGTTGCTAATGCTGGTGCAGTTTTTGCTGATGCTGGAACTATTGTTGATGATGCTGGAACTGCTGATGCTGGAACTGCGGTTGCTGATGCTGGAACTGCTGCTGCTGATGCTGGAACTGTTGTTCTTAATGCTGGAGCAGCTGTTGCTGGTGCTGGAGCTACAGTTGCTGAGGCTGGAGCTGTTGTTGATGTTGCTGGAACTGCTGCTGCTGATGCTGGAGCTGTTGTTGCTGATGTTGGAGCTGTTGTTGCTGATGTGGAGCTGCTGTTGCTGGAGCTGTTGTTGCTGATGCTGGAGCTGCTGTTGCTGATGCTGGAGCTGCTGTTGCTGGAGCTGCTGTTGCTGATGCTGGAGCTGTTGTTGCTGATGTTGGAGCTGTTGTTGCTGATGTGGAGCTGCTGTTGCTGGAGCTGTTGTTGCTGATGCTGGAGCTGCTGTTTGCTGATGCTGGAGCTGCTGTTGCTGGAGCTGTTGTTGCTGATGCTGGAGCTGCTTTTGCTGATGCTATAGTTGCTGTTGCTAGAGCTGCTGTTGCTTTTGCTGGAGCTGTTCTTGCTGATGCTGTAGCTGCTGATGCTGGAGCTGCTGTTGCTGATGCTGGAACTGTTGTTGCTGATGCTGGAGCTGTTGTTGTTGGAGCTGTTGTTGCTGATGCTGGAGCTGCTGTTGCTGATACTGGAGCTGCTGTTGCTGGAGCTGCTGTTGGTGATGCTGGAGCTTTTGTTGCTGGAGCTTTTGTTGCTGATCCTGGAGCTGCTGTTACTGATGCTGGAGCTGTTGTTGCTGATGCTGGAGCTGCTGTTGTTGATGCTGGAGCTGTTTTTGATGATGCTGGAGCTGTTGTTGCTGACGCTGGAGCTGTTGTTGCTGATGCTGGAGCTGTTGTTGCCGGAGCTGTTGTTGCTGATGCTGGAGCTGTTGTTGCTGATGCTGGAGCTGTTGTTGCCGGAGCTGTTGTTGCTGATGCTGGAGCTGTTGTTGCTGATGCTGGAGCTGTTGTTGCTGATGCTGGAGCTGTTGTTGCTGGAGCTGTTGTTGCTGATGCTGGAGCTGTTGTTGCCGGAGCTGTTGTTGCTGATGCTGGAGCTGTTGTTGCTGATGCTGGAGCTGTTGTTGCTGATGCTGGAGCTGTTTTTGCTAATGCTGGAGCTGTTGTTGCTGATGCTGGAGCTGTTGTTCTTGATGCTGGAGCTGTTGTTGCTGACGCTGGAGCTGTTGTTGCTGATGCTGGAGCTGTTGTTGCTGATGCTGGAGCTGTTGTTCTTGATGCTGGAGCTGTTGTTGCTGATGCTGGAGCTGTTGTTGCTGATGCTGGAACTGTTGTTGCTGATGCTGGAACTGTTGTTGCTGATGCTGGAACTGTTGTTGCTGATGCTGGAACTGTTGTTGCTGATGCTGGAGCTGTTGTTGCTGATGCTGGAACTGTTGTTGCTGATGCTGGAACTGTTGTTGCTGATGCTGGAGCTGTTGTTGATGATGCTGGAACTGTTGTTGCTGATGCTGGAACTGTTGTTGCTGATGCTGGAGCTGTTGTTCTTGATGCTGGAGCTGTTGTTGCTGGAGCTGTTGTTGTTGCTGATGCTGGAGCTGCTGTTGATCGAGCTGTTGCTGTTGATGCTGGAGCTGCTGTTGCTGCTGCTGGAGCTGTTGTTGCTGATGATGGAGCTGTTGTTGCTGATGCTGGAGCTGTTGTTGCTGATGCTGGAGCTGTTGTTGCTGCTGCTGGAGCTGTTGTTGCTGATGCTGGAGCTGCTGTTGCTGCTGCTGGAGCTGTTGTTGCTGATGATGGAGCTGTTGTTGCTGATGCTGGAGCTGCTGTTGTTTATGCTGGAGCTGTTGTTTCTTCTTGTGAAGTATGTGGTGACAGCTGAAGTGTTTTGTTTATTTCCTTCTGGTTTATTTTCGTCTTGCCTCTCTCTCTGTTTTCTAGTTTTGTCTATGACTTCATGATGTGGTGAAAAGTTTGCAAATATTCGACTTGCTTGTCCCCTCCTGAAGTCTGTGTTGCTCTACTGGGGTGACCCTCCTGCTGCAGGTAAATGGTTAACTCTGCGGGATTGACTCTCCCACTGCTGGACTGGTGACTACTGAGACCTGGAGTTTCCATTGTTAACTCTGCGGGAGTAACTCTCCTACTGCTGGACTAGTGACTATTGATACCTGGAGTCTTCATGGTTAACTCTGCGGGAGTAACCCTCCCACTACTGGACTTGTGCCTACTGAGACCTGGAGTCTTGGTCGGCCTGCTTATCAACACCCCCGGTATGAGGGGCTACTGGTCCTCTGGTTGGAGGAGAAGGCGTTCCGGTAGAACCAATGAGCGTTGTGCTTCCAGGGCAGCAGCCAATCAGTGCGAGGATCTCAGGTGTTGAGCGGGGTGGGAGAAAGCTCGACTCAGGTGTAGCTGGCGAGTGTGACGCTAGACACCAGTGAGGGCGGACCGCCCATGTGAACATCCCGATCGAATCACTCTTATTTCATCCGCCAAGTGAGAGAAAGTTAAGGGGAAAGTTAGTGAAGATATCTTAGAGATATCCATTGTTGGTGGTGGAGAGATAAGAAGTGGATAGTGTTGTTTGTGTCAGGATTACAAGGCTACAAGTGCCGTGTGCGCCACAAGACGCGTTCAACACCAACAACAACAGGTAGGTAGTAAGCACTGTGCTGTGTACGTTGATGTACTGTGTACGTTGATGATGTGTTGTGTACGTTGATGTGCTGTGTACGTTGATGTACTGTGTACGTTGATGTACTGTGTACGTTGATGATGTGCTGTGTACGTTGATGTACTGTGTACGTTGATGATGTGTTGTGTACGTTGATGTGCTGTGTACGTTGATGTACTGTGTACGTTGATGATGTGTTGTGTACGTTGATGTGCTGTGTACGTTGATGTACTGTGTACGTTGATGTACTGTGTACGTTGATGTACTGTGTACGTTGATGATGTGCTGTGTACGTTGATGTACTGTGTACGTTGATGATGTGCTGTGTACGTTGATGTACTGTGTACGTTGATGTACTGTGTACGTTGATGATGTGCTGTGTACGTTGATGTGCTGTGTACGTTGATGTACTGTGTACGTTGATGTACTGTGTACGTTGATGTGCTGTGTACGTTGATGTACTGTGTACGTTGATGTGCTGTGTACGTTGATGTACTGTGTACATTGATGATGTGCTGTGTACGTTGATGTACTGTGTACGTTGATGTGCTGTGTACGTTGATGTACTGTGTACGTTGATGTGCTGTGTACGTTGATGATGTGCTGTGTACGTTGATGTACTGTGTACGTTGATGTGCTGTGTACGTTGATGTGCTGTGTACGTTGATGTACTGTGTACGTTGATGTACTGTGTACGTTGATGATGTGCTGTGTACGTTGATGTACTGTGTACGTTGATGTACTGTGTAAGTTGATAATGTGCTGTGTACGTTGATGTGATGTGTACGTTGATGTACTGTGTACGTTGATGTACTGTGTACGTTGATGATGTGCTGTGTACGTTGATGTACTGTGTACGTTGATGTGCTGTGTACGTTGATGTACTGTGTACGTTGATGTACTGTGTACGTTGATGATGTGCTGTGTACGTTGATGTACTGTGTACGTTGATGTGCTGTGTACGTTGATGTACTGTGTACGTTGATGTACTGTGTACGTTAATGTGCTGTGTACGTTGATGTACTGTGTACGTTGATGTGCTGTGTACGTTGATGTGCTGTGTACGTTGATGTGCCGTGTACGTTAATGTGCTGTGTACGTTGATGATGTGCTGTGTACGTTGATGTACTGTTTACGTTGATGTACTGTTTACGTTGATGTACTGTGTATGTTATGTGCTGTGAATATTGATGTGCTGCATACGTTGATGGTGTGCTGTGTACGTTGATGATGTGCTGTGAATATTGATGTGCTGCATACGTTGATGGTGTGCTGTGTACGTTGATGATGTGCTGTGTATGTCGATGATGTACTCGGCACGTTGATGTGCTGTGTACATTGATAATGTATTGTGTATGACGATATACTGTGTACGTTGATGTGCTGTATACGTTGATGTGCTGTGCACGTTGATGATGTGCTATGTACGTTGATGTGCTGTGTACGTTGATGTGCTACGTACATTGATGATGTGCTGTGTACGTTGATATGCTTGTACGTTGATGGTGTACTGTGTACGCTGATGATATGCTGTGTACGTTGATGATGTGCTGTGTACGTTGATGATGTGCTGTGTACGTTGATGTGCTGTGTACGTTGATAATGTGCTGTGTACGTTGATGTGCTGTGTACATTCATGTGCTGTGTAAGTTGACGTTGTGATGCGTACTTTGATGTGCTGTGTACGTTAATGTGCTGCGAACGTTGATGTGCTGTTTACGTTGAAGATGTACTGTGTAGTTTTTGCTGTGTACGTTGACGTTGTAATGTGTACGTTGATGATACGCTGTGTACGTCGATGATGTGCTTTGTTCATTGATGTACTGTGTACGTTGATGATGTGTTGTGTATGTTGATACCTTCACCTGGCAGTGAACACTTCGTGCTGACTGCTAGGTGAAGGTAGAAGGTGCATATAGATGCTGCTACTGCACCTGCCGCACTTACTGCACCTGCCGCACTTACTGCACCTGCTGCACTTACTGCACCTACCGCACTTACTGCGCCTGCCGCACTTACTGCACCTGCCGCACTTATTGCACCTGCCGCACTTACTGCACCTGCCGCACTTACTGCACCTACAGCACTTACTGCACCTACCGCACTTACTGCACCTGCCGCACTTACTGCACCTACCGCACTTACTGCACCTACCGCACTTACTGCACCTGCCGCACTTACTGCACCTGCCGCACTTACTGCACCTACCGCACTTATTGCACCTGCCGCACTTACTGCACCTACCGCACTTACTGCACCTACCGCACTTACTGCACCTGCCGCACTTACTGCGCCTGCCGCACTTACTGCACCTGCCGCACTTACTGCACCTGCCGCACTTACTGCACCTGCCGCACTTACTGCACCTGCCGCACTTACTGCACCTGCCGCACTTACTGCACCTGCCGCACTTACTGCACCTGCCGCACTTACTGCGCCTGCCGCACTTACTGCGCCTGCCGCACTTACTGCGCCTGCCGCACTTACTGCACCTGCTGCACTTACTGCACCTGCCGCACTTACTGCACCTGCCGCACTTACCGCACCTGCTGCACTTACTGCACCTGCCGCACTTACTGCACCTGCCGCACTTACCGCACCTGCCGCACATACCGCACCTGCCGCACTTACTGCACCTGCCGCATTTACTGCACCTGCCGCACTTACCGCACCTGCCGCACTTACTGCACCTGCCGCACTTACTGCACCTGCCGCACTTACCGCACCTGCCGCACTTACCGCACCTGCCGCACTTACCGCACCTGCCGCACTTACCGCACCTGTCGCACTTACCGCACCTGCCGCACTTACCGCACCTGCCGCACTTACCGCACCTGCCACACTTACCGCACCTGCCGCACTTACCGCACCTGCCGCACTTACCTGCCGCACACCTGCCGCACTTACCGCACCTGCCGCACTTACCGCACCTGCCGCACTTACCGCACCTGCCGCACTTACCGCACCTGCCGCACTTACCGCACCTGCCGCACTTACCGCACCTGCCGCACTTACCGCACCTGCCGCACTTACCGCACCTGCCGCACTTACCGCACCTGCCGCACTTACTGCACCTGCCACACTTACCGCACCTGCCGCACTTACCGCACCTGCCGCACTTACCGCACCTGCCGCACTTACCGCACCTGCCGCACTTACCGCACCTGCCGCACTTAACATTGTGTTATAAGGTGTTTTGTTTGAAATAATTTTTGTTATCAGATTAATTACATTCCATTGTTTCACCACTATAAATCTGCAACAATTGAACAAATGTAATTCTATATAATTCAAACACACTTTTTGGCATCTGAACTTTTGTTATTACAGCAGAATTTTGTACCCAGCCCGAGTCTATTGTTAAGCATTTGTTGTCTGTATAGATTTGTGGATTTTATCTGCGGGAATGTCAGAGTTGAGGTGCAATTATTATTATTATTATTATTATTATTATTATTATTATTATTATTATTATTATTGTGACAGTATTGGGAAAATAAAGAAGTGCATTATAATGTGATTATTGACTACGTTTTGCCCACATAGTGACTTTTATCTCCACACTGACGGTATTGTTTGGTAGGGTAGCTTAATTAACATGTCTGTAGGTGAACCATCGCTTGAAGGGGGGGGGGTTATCAAGCTTGATCCGAGAAAGAGGAGTTTAGCTTCGGTCTCCTGGGTCGAGAGCCTTTAAAGCAGCATCTAGGCACAGGGGTGTACGTGGTAGCACTGTTGTTCTTGAATCTGGTCATCAAGGCTCCTCCGTGAATCTAGACCGAGGTTGTCCGTGAATCTAGTCGTTAAGGTTGATCGTGAGCTTAGACGCGAAGGTCGTCCGTGAATCAGCGTCAAAGTCGTCCGTGAATCAGCGTCAAAGTCGTCCGTGAATCAGCGTCAAAGTCGTCCGTGAATCAGCTTCAAGGTCGCCCGTGAATCAGCGTCAAGGTCGTCCGTGACTCTAGACGCTAAGGACGTCCGTTAATCTGAACGTTAAGGTCGTCCCTGAATCTAGACGTCAAGGTCGTCCGTGGCAGCAACTAACAATAACGTACATTTTCACGACACAGTACCGGAAGGAAAGCCGTGACAATTTTCGGGAACACTGGAGAGACGTCCGTGGAAGAGGGCTTTAAGTGCAGATGTTGCAACGCTAAATACTATTGTAGCAACACTAAACACTAGCAACACTAAACAACACTGTCATAATACTGAACACTAGTGTCGCAACACACACACACACACACACACACACACACACACACACACACACACACACACACATTTTCTTGGACTGCAAGGCGTTTGACACAGTTCCACACAAGAGATTAGTGCAAAAACTGGAGGACCAAGCAGGGATAACAGGGAAGGCACTACATTGGATCAGGGAATACTTGTCAGGAAGACAGCAGCGAGTCATGGTACGTGGCGAGGTGTCAGAGTGGGCACCTGTGACCAGCGGGGTCCCACAGGGGTCAGTCCTAGGACCAGTGCTGTTTCTGGTATTTGTGAACGACATGACGGAAGGAATAGACTCCAAAGTGTCCCTGTTTGTAGATGATGTGAAGTTGATGAGAAGAATTCATTCGATCGAAGACCAGGCAGAACTACAAAGGGATCTGGACAGGCTGCAGACCTGGTCCAGCAATTGGCTCCTGGAGTTCAACCCCACCAAGTGCAAAGTCATGAAGATTGGGGAAGGGCAAAGAAGACTGCAGACAGAGTACAGTCTAGGGGGCCAGAGACTACAAACCTCACTCAAGGAAAAAGATCTTGGGGTGAGTATAACACCAGGCACATCTCCTGAAGCGCACATCAACCAAATAACTGCTGCAGCATATGAGCGCCTGTGATGTAGTTCAGCTGGGCTTGTGAGGTCTCTGGGGAGACATAATTTAACCAATTATATGGTCACACCTTGCCTTGGCAAACGTCTGTAGCCACGCCCACGTCTGAGGTCTTTTGTTCTTGACGGCGTCAGACCTAGGCGTCAGGTCGTACACGTGGTTGTGGAGGGTGCTTGGACCACCATAAAAGCCCAAGGAAGAGCATGATCAGGAGATTCGAGCGGAGCTGCTGCTGGGGTGCAGAGCTCCTGAGCAGAGACTTCGAGCGGAGCTGCTGCTGGGGTGCAGGGCTCGGGAGAAGGCTGCTGAAGTCTCTGGAGGAGACTGTTGGAGGCATTGGGCAGAGTACTGGCTTGGCGCAGTACTCGTGCTGTGTAGGTCTTGGGACCTGTGGCTTAGTTCCTGTGATGAACTGCCCTCTGAACTATATTGTAAGTTACATTCATTTTGGTCAAGTTGATTGTGTTCCCTGTCTCACTGCTTATGTGTACCACCCCATTTATCTAAACCACAATAATGTTCTGTTCCCAAATATATTATTGTACAAAGACTTAATAATAAACTGTGTTTGAGTAGAATAGTAATATTCACTGTCCCCGTTATTTTCTCCATTTATTTATGTTTAGTTAAAGTAGTGAGAGGGTGAGTAGTGTGGAGTGGTGGGTAGAGTAATGAGAGGTGGAGTTGTAGTCACCAGTGACCTCACATTACCTACCTACCTCCGCACTGTCATCCCTACCTACTGCCTCGCCTGTCCCCTACCTACTAACTCCCTCCTCTTACCCCCATATTCCCCTAATCATTACCCCCCTACATGACATCCCCGAGCTAAGAGGTATGTCCTATGAGGAGAGGTTAAGGGAAATCAACATGACGACACTGAAGGACAGGAGAGATAGGGGGGACATGATAACAACATAAAAAATACTGAGAGGAATTGACAAGGTGGACAAAGACAGGAAGTTCCAGAGATGGGACACAGCAACAAGGGGAAACAGTTGGAAGCTGAGGACACAGATGAATCACAGGGATGTTAGGAA
The DNA here is from genome assembly GCF_038502225.1 of Cherax quadricarinatus. Classification (NCBI taxonomy): domain Eukaryota; kingdom Metazoa; phylum Arthropoda; class Malacostraca; order Decapoda; family Parastacidae; genus Cherax; species Cherax quadricarinatus. The sequence goes on from NW_027198982.1 coordinate 20,999, forward strand.
GTATTTCTTTAGCCACAGAGTAGTCAGGAAGTGGAACAGTTTGGGAAGCGATGTAGTGGAGGCAGGATCCATACATAGCTTTAAGCAGAGGTATGATAAAGCTCACGGTTCAGGGAGAGTGACCTAGTAGCGACCAGTGAAGAAGCGGGGCCAGGAGCTTGGACTCGTCCCCTGCAACCTCAACTAGGTGAGTACAACTAGTTGAGTACACACACACATAAATTAAAAAAAATATATCTTTAATCGTATAAGAGAAAATTTTAGAAAGGACTTAATTTTAAATGAGTTCTTGCTAATTGACCAGTTTTACATATTCGGCACGACATATATATATATATATATATATATATATATATATATATATATATATATATATATATATATATATATATATATATATATATATGTCGTGGCGAATAGGCAGAACTTGCGATCTTGGCTTAAATAGGAACGCTCATCTTGCCATATAGGACAAGTGAAAATTTGTGTATGCAATAATTTCGCCAAAATCATTCTGAACCTAACGAAAAAAATATTTCACTGTGTTTGTTTAGTATTAAATTACTGTAAACAAATCTAAAATATATTTAGTTGGGTTAGGCTAAAATAAATTGTTCTTGTTATAATAAGGTTAGGTAAGTTTTCTAAGAATCTTTTGGAGCAAAATTAAAATTTTTTACATTAACATTTATGAAAAAATATATCTTTAAACGTATAAGAGAAAATTTTAGAAAAGACTTAATTTTAAATGGGCTCTTGCTAATTGACCAGTTTTACATATTCGGCACGACATATATATATATATATATATATATATATGAAGGGGTTCAGGGAAACCGGCAGGCCGGACTTGAGTCCTGGAGATGGGAAGTACAGTGCCTGCACTCTGAAGGAGGGGTGTTAATGTTGCAGTTTAAAAACTGTAGTGTAAAGCACCCTTCTGGCAAGACAGTGATGGAGTGAATGATGGTGAAAGTTTTTCTTTTTCGGGCCACCCTGCCTTGGTGGGAATCGGCCAGTGTGATAATAAAAAAAATAATATAATATATATATTAACAAGTTGGCCGTCTCCCACCGAGGCAGGGTGACCCAAAAAGAAAGAAAATCCCCAAAAAGAAAATACTATCATCATCATTCAACACTTTCACCTCACTCACACATAATCACTGTTTTTACAGAGGTGCTCAGAATACAACAGTTTAGAAACATATACGTATAAAAATACACAATATATTCCTCCAAACTGCTAATATCCCAAACCCCTCCTTTAAAGTGCAGACATTGTACTTCCCATTTCCAGGACTCATGTCCGGCTATATAAAATAACCGGTTTCCCTGAATCCCTTCACTAAATATTACCGTGTAACCACGAACAAGTGGTATTTAATCAATAACAAACTGCAGCTAGCCGGAGAATCGAACCCGTGTTGTTTTAGCCCGCCTGACGGAAGAGCGAAAATTCCCTGTATTAACTGCTTTCAGAAACCTACCACCTATTCCATACATTTGCCACATTGCTTTCCTATCCACCTATCATATGCCTTTTTCAAATCCATAAATGCAACGAAAACCTTTTTACCTTTATCTAAATACTGTTCACCTATATGCTTCACTGTAAACACTTGGTCTACACAATCCCTACCCTTCCTGAAACCTCCTTGTTCATCTGCGATCCTGCTCTCCGTCTTACTCTTAATTCTTTCAATAATGACTCTGCCACACACTGACTGGTATACTCAACAGGCTTATTCCCCTATAATTTTTACTCTCTCTTTTGTCCTCTTTGCCTTTATTCAGAAGGAACTATATATATGCTCTCTGTCGCACACACACGTCTCGGCTATAAGGAATTTGCTTCCATTATGTAGGCATACACCTGTCATTATAACCATGACAGATATATTCTGCTACATGATTCTTCCTCAGTGCTGACACTGAGGAAGAATCATGTAGCAGCATATTGTTGAGTTCCTTAATCTCTGTATCTCCCTCGTCCAGTTATCCTCTTTATCTCTTCTGCCCACTCCTCCTCCTGCTATTATTATTATTGTTGTTGTTGCTGGGTCAAACAGAAAATCTAAGGGGAAGGGGAATATAGATGTAGAAATATAGGAGGGGAAGTTTGGAGGTCTGAGTAGAAAGTAAGGAATAAGAAGTGTGAGAAGCTTGTTGGAGGCAGGAGAGTGTTGGAGGCAGGAGAGTGTTGGAGGCAGAAGAGTGTTGGAGGCAGGAGAGTGTTGGAGGCAGGAGAGTGTTGGAGGCAGAAGAGTGTTGGAGGCAGAAGAGTGTTGGAGGCAGGAGAGTGTTGGAGGCAGGAGAGTGTTGGAGGCAGGAGAGTGTTGGAGGCAGGAGAGTGTTGGAGGCAGGAGAGTGTTGGAGGCAGAAGAGTGTTGGAGGCAGGAGAGTGTTGGAGGCAGGAGAGTGTTGGAGGCAGGAGAGTGTTGGAGGCAGGAGAGTGTTGGAGGCAGGAGAGTGTTGGAGGCAGGAGAGTGATGGAGGCAGAAGAGTGTTGGAGGCAGGCGAGTGTTGGAGGCAGGAGAGTGTTGGAGGCAGAAGAGTGTTGGAGGCAGTAGAGTGTTGGAGGCAGGAGAGTGTTGGAGGCAGGAGAGTGTTGGAGGCAGGAGAGTGTTGGAGGCAGAAGAGTGTTGGAGGCAGGAGAGTGTTGGAGGCAGGAGAGTGTTGGAGGCAGGAGAGAGCTGGAGGCAGGAGAGTGTTGGAGGCAGGAGAGTGTTGGAGGCAGAAGAGTGTTGGAGGCAGGAGAGTGTTGGAGGCAGAAGAGTGTTGGAGGCAGGAGAGTGTTGGAGGCAGGAGAGTGTTGGAGGCAGGAGAGTGTTGGAGGCAGGAGAGTGTTGGAGGCAGGAGAGAGCTGGAGGCAGGAGAGAGCTGGAGGCAGGAGAGTGTTGGAGGCAGGAGAGTGTTGGAGGCAGGAGAGTGTTGGAGGCAGGAGAGTGTTGGAGGCAGGAGAGTGTTGGAGGCAGGAGAGTGTTGGAGGCAGGAGAGTGTTGGAGGCAGAAGAGTGTTGGAGGCAGGAGAGTGTTGGAGGCAGGAGAGTGTTGGAGGCAGGAGAGTGTTGGAGGCAGGAGAGTGTTGGAGGCAGGAGAGTGTTGGAGGCAGGAGAGTGTTGGAGGCAGGAGAGTGTTGGAGGCAGAAGAGTGTTGGAGGCAGAAGAGTGTTGGAGGCAGGAGAGTGTTGGAGGCAGGAGAGTGTTGGAGGCAGGAGAGTGTTGGAGGCAGAAGAGTGTTGGAGGCAGGAGAGTGTTGGAGGCAGGAGAGTGTTGGAGGCAGGAGAGTGTTCGAGGCAGGAGAGTGTTGGAGGCAGGAGAGTGTTGGAGGCAGGAGAGTGTTGGAGGCAGGAGAGTGTTGGAGGCAGGAGAGTGTTGGAGGCAGGAGAGTGTTGGAGGCAGAAGAGTGTTGGAGGCAGGAGAGTGTTGGAGGCAGGAGAGTGTTGGAGGCAGGAGTGTGTTGGAAGCAGGAGAGTGTTGGAGGCAGGAGAGTGTTGGAGGCAGGAGAGTGTTGGAGGCAGGAGAGTGTTGGAGGCAGAAGAGTGTTGGAGGCAGGAGAGTGTTGGAGGCAGGAGAGTGTTGGAGGCAGGAGAGTGTTGGAGGCAGAAGAGTGTTGGAGGCAGGAGAGTGTTGGAGGCAGGAGAGTGTTGGAGGCAGAAGAGTGTTGGAGGCAGAAGAGTGTTGGAGGCAGAAGAGTGTTGGAGGCAGAAGAGTGTTGGAGGCAGAAGAGTGTTGGAGGCAGGAGAGTGTTGGAGGCAGAAGAGTGTTGGAGGCAGAAGAGTGTTGGAGGCAGAAGAGTGTTGGAGGCAGAAGAGTGTTGGAGGCAGAAGAGTGTTGGAGGCAGAAGAGTGTTGGAGGCAGAAGAGTGTTGGAGGCAGAAGAGTGTTGGAGGCAGAAGAGTGTTGGAGGCAGAAGAGTGTTGGAGGCAGAAGAGTGTTGGAGGCAGAAGAGTGTTGGAGGCAGAAGAGTGTTGGAGGCAGAAGAGTGTTGGAGGCAGAAGA
>NW_027198982.1:30000-37201 GCF_038502225.1 Cherax quadricarinatus
GTTGCCTTGTAACTGGTTCATCTATGTTGCATTGTACCTCCTCCATCTATGTTACCTTGTACCTGGTCCATCTATGTTGCCTTGTAACTGGTTCATCTTTGTTACCTTGTACCTCGTCCATCTATGTTGCCTTGTACCTGGTTCATCTTTGTTACCTTGTACCTCGTCCATCTATGTTACCTTGTACCTGGTCCATCTATGTTGCCTTGTACCTGGTTCATCTTTGTTACCTTGTACCTCGTCCATCTATGTTGCCTTGTACCTCGTCCATCTATATTGCCTTGTACCTGGTTCATCTATGTTGCCTTGTACCTGGTTCACCTTTGTTACCTTGTACCTCGTCCATCTATGTTGCCTTGTACCTCGTCCATCTATATTGCCTTGTACCTGGTTCATCTATGTTGCCTTGTACCTGGTTCACCTTTGTTACCTTGTACCTCGTCCATCTATGTTGCCTTGTAACTGGTTCATCTTTGTTACCTTGTACCTCGTCCATCTATGTTACCTTGTACCTCGTCCATCTATGTTGCCTTGTACCTGGTTCATCTATGTTACCTTGTACCTGGTTCATCTATGTTACCTTGTACCTCGTCCATCTATGTTGCCTTGTAACTGGTTCATCTTTGTTACCTTGTACCTCCTCCATCTATGTTACCTTGTACCTCGTCCATCTATGTTACCTTGTACATCGTCCATCTATGTTGCCTTGTACCTCGTCCATCTATGTTACCTTGTACCTCGTCCATCTATGTTACCTTGTACCTCGTCCATCTATGTTGCCTTGTACCTCGTCCATCTATGTTGCCTTGTACCTGGTTAATCTATGTTGCCTTGTACCTGGTTCATCTTTGTTACCTTGTACCTCGTCCATCTATGTTGCCTTGTACCTAGTCCATCTATGTTGCCTTGTACCTGGTTCATCTACGTTGCCTTGTACCTGGTTCATCTTTGTTACCTTGTACCTCGTCCATCTATGTTGCCTTGTACCTCGTCCATCTACGTTGCCTTGTACCTGGTTCATCTTTGTTACCTTGTACCTCGTCCATCTATGTTGCCTTGTACCTGGTTCATCTATGTTGCCTTGTACCTGGTTCATCTTTGTTGCCTTGTACCTGGTTCATCTTTGTTGCCTTGTACCTGGTTCATCTATGTTGCCTTGTACCTGGTTCATCTTTGTTGCCTTGTACCTGGTTCATCTTCGTTGCCTTGTACCTGGTTCATCTATGTTGCCTTGTACCTGGTTCATCTTTCTTATCTTGTACCTGGTCCATCTATGTTACCTTGTACCTGGTCCATCTATGTTGCCTTGTACCTGGTTCATCTTTGTTACCTTGTACCTGGTCCATCTATGTTGCCTTGTACCTGGTCCATCTATGTCCCCTTGTACCTGGTCCATCTATGTCCCCTTGTACCTGGTCCATCTATGTCCCCTTGTACCTGGTCCATCTATGTCCCCTTGTACCTGGTCCATCTATGTCCCCTTGTACCTGGTCCATCTATGTCCCCTTGTACCTGGTCCATCTATGTACCTTGTACCTGGTCCATCTATGTCCCCTTGTACCTGGTCCATGTATGTCCCCTTGTACCTGGTCCATGTATGTTGTACCTGGTCCATTGTACCCTTGTACCATGTATGTCCTTGTACCTGGTCCATCTATGTCCCCTTGTACCTGGTCCATCTATGTCCCCTTGTACCTGGTCCATGTATGTCCCCTTGTACCTGGTCCATGTATGTCCCCTTGTACCTGGTCCATCTATGTCCCCTTGTACCTGGTCCATCTATGTCCCCTTGTACCTGGTCCATCTATGTCCCCTTGTACCTGGTCCATCTATGTCCCCTTGTACCTGGTCCATCTATGTCCCCTTGTACCTGGTCCATCTATGTCCCCTTGTACCTGGTCCATCTATGTCCCCTTGTACCTGGTCCATCTATGTCCCCTTGTACCTGGTCCATCTATGTCCCCTTGTACCTGGTCCATCAATGTACCCTTGTACCTGGTCCATCAATGTCCCCTTGTACCTGGTCCATCTATGTCCCCTTGTACCTGGTCCATCTATGTCCCCTTGTACCTGGTCCATCAATGTCCCCTTGTACCTGGTCCATCTATGTCCCCTTGTACCTGGTCCATCTATGTCCCCTTGTACCTGGTCCATCTATGTCCCCTTGTACCTGGTCCATCTATGTACCCTTGTACCTGGTCCATCTATGTCCCCTTGTACCTGGTCCATCTATGTACCCTTGTACCTGGTCCATCTATGTCCCCTTGTACCTGGTCCATCTATGTCCCCTTGTACCTGGTCCATCTATGTCCCCTTGTACCTGGTCCATCAATGTACCTTGTACCTGGTCCATCTATGTCCCCTTGTACCTGGTCCATCTATGTTGCCCTTGTACCTGGTCCATCTTTGTTGCACCCTTGTACCTGGTCCATCTATGTACCCTTGTACCTGGTCCATCAATGTACCCTTGTACCTGGTCCATCTATGTACCCTTGTACCTGGTCCATCTATGTACCCTTGTACCTGGTCCATCTATGTCCCCTTGTACCTGGTCCATGTATGTCATCCCTTGTACCTGGTCCATCAATGTTACCCTTGTACCTGGTCCATCTATGTACCCTTGTACCTGGTCCATCTATGTCCCCTTGTACCTGGTCCATCAATGTTGCCTTGTACCTGGTCCATCTATGTCCCCTTGTACCTGGTCCATCTATGTCCCCTTGTACCTGGTCCATCTATGTCCCCTTGTACCTGGTCCATCTATGTTCCCCTTGTACCTGGTCCATCAATGTTGTCCCCTTGTACCTGGTCCATCTATGTCCCCTTGTACCTGGTCCATGTATGTCCCCTTGTACCTGGTCCATCTATGTTGCCTTGTACCTGGTCCATCTATGTCCCCTTGTACCTGGTCCATCTATGTCCCCTTGTACCTGGTCCATCAATGTACCCTTGTACCTGGTCCATCTATGTCCCCTTGTACCTGGTCCATCTATGTCCCCTTGTACCTGGTCCATCTATGTCCCCTTGTACCTGGTCCATCTATGTCCCCTTGTACCTGGTCCATCAATGTCCCCTTGTACCTGGTCCATCAATGTCCCCTTGTACCTGGTCCATCTATGTCCCCTTGTACCTGGTCCATCAATGTCCCCTTGTACCTGGTCCATCTATGTCCCCTTGTACCTGGTCCATCAATGTCCCCTTGTACCTGGTCCATCTATGTCCCCTTGTACCTGGTCCATCTATGTCCCCTTGTACCTGGTCCATCCCCTTGTACCTGGTCCATCAATGTCCCCTTGTACCTGGTCCATCTATGTCCCCTTGTACCTGGTCCATCAATGTCCCCTTGTACCTGGTCCATCTATGTCCCCTTGTACCTGGTCCATCTATGTCCCCTTGTACCTGGTCCATCTATGTCCCCTTGTACCTGGTCCATCTATGTCCCCTTGTACCTGGTCCATCTATGTCCCCTTGTACCTGGTCCATCTATGTCCCCTTGTACCTGGTCCATCCCCTTGTACCTGTCCCCTTGTACCTGGTCCATCTATGTCCCCTTGTACCTGGTCCATCTGTGTCCCCTTGTACCTGGTCCATCTATGTCCCCTTGTACCTGGTCCATCTATGTCCCCTTGTACCTGGTCCATCAATGTCCCCTTGTACCTGGTCCATCTATGTCCCCTTGTACCTGGTCCATCTATGTCCCCTTGTACCTGGTCCATCTATGTCCCCTTGTACCTGGTCCATCTATGTCCCCTTGTACCTGGTCCATCTATGTCCCCTTGTACCTGGTCCATCAATGTCCCCTTGTACCTGGTCCATCTATGTTCCCCTTGTACCTGGTCCATCTATGTCCCCTTGTACCTGGTCCATCTATGTCCCCTTGTACCTGGTCCATCAATGTACCTTGTACCTGGTCCATCTATGTCCCCTTGTACCTGGTCCATCTATGTCCCCTTGTACCTGGTCCATCTATGTCCCCTTGTACCTGGTCCATCTATGTACCTTGTACCTGGTCCATCAATGTCCCCTTGTACCTGGTCCATCTATGTCCCCTTGTACCTGGTCCATCTATGTCCCCTTGTACCTGGTCCATCTATGTCCCCTTGTACCTGGTCCATCAATGTCCCCTTGTACCTGGTCCATCTATGTCCCCTTGTACCTGGTCCATCTATGTCCCCTTGTACCTGGTCCATCAATGTCCCCTTGTACCTGGTCCATCTATGTCCCCTTGTACCTGGTCCATCAATGTCCCCTTGTACCTGGTCCATCAATGTCCCCTTGTACCTGGTCCATCAATGTCCCCTTGTACCTGGTCCATCTATGTCCCCTTGTACCTGGTCCATCAATGTCCCCTTGTACCTGGTCCATCAATGTCCCCTTGTACCTGGTCCATCTTGTACCCTTGTATGTCCCCTTGTACCTGGTCCATCTATGTTGCCTTGTACCTGGTCCATCAATGTCCCCTTGTACCTGGTCCATCTATGTCCCCTTGTACCTGGTCCATCAATGTCCCCTTGTACCTGGTCCATCAATGTCCCCTTGTACCTGGTCCATCTATGTCCCCTTGTACCTGGTCCATCCTTGTATGTACCCTTGTACCTGGTTCATACCTGTGTCCCCTTGTACCTGGTCCATCTATGTCCCCTTGTACCTGGTCCATCTATGTCCCCTTGTACCTGGTCCATCTATGTCCCCTTGTACCTGGTCCATCAATGTACCTTGTACCTGGTCCATCTATGTCCCCTTGTACCTGGTCCATCAATGTACCCTTGTACCTGGTCCATCTATGTCCCCTTGTACCTGGTCCATCTATGTCCCCTTGTACCTGGTCCATCAATGTACCCTTGTACCTGGTCCATCAATGTCCCCTTGTACCTGGTCCATCTATGTACCCTTGTACCTGGTCCATCAATGTTACCTTGTACCTGGTCCATCTATGTCCCCTTGTACCTGGTCCATCAATGTCCCCTTGTACCTGGTCCATCTATGTCCCCTTGTACCTGGTCCATCAATGTGCCTTGTACCTGGTCCATCTATGTCCCCTTGTACCTGGTCCATCTATGTCCCCTTGTACCTGGTCCATCTATGTCCCCTTGTACCTGGTCCATCAATGTCCCCTTGTACCTGGTCCATCAATGTCCCCTTGTACCTGGTCCATCTATGTCCCCTTGTACCTGGTCCATCTATGTCCCCTTGTACCTGGTCCATCTATGTCCCCTTGTACCTGGTCCATCTATGTCCCCTTGTACCTGGTCCATCAATGTACCCTTGTACCTGGTCCATCAATGTCCCCTTGTACCTGGTCCATCTATGTCCCCTTGTACCTGTCCATCTATGTCCCCTTGTACCTGGTCCATCAATGTCCCCTTGTACCTGTTCATGTCCCCTTGTACCTGGTCCATTATGTTCCCTTGTACCTGGTCCATCAATGTCCCCTTGTACCTGGTCCATCATATGTCCCCTTGTACCTGGTCCATCTATGTTGCCTTGTACCTGGTCCATCAATGTCCCCTTGTACCTGGTCCATCTATGTCCCCTTGTACCTGTCCATCATCTATGTCCCCTTGTACCTGGTCCATCAATGTCCCCTTGTACCTGGTCCATCTATGTCCCCTTGTACCTGGTCCATCAATGTCCCCTTGTACCTGGTCCATTTGTATGTCCCCTTGTACCTGGTCCATCAATGTCCCCTTGTACCTGGTCCATCAATGTCCCCTTGTACCTGGTCCATCAATATCCCCTTGTACCTGGTCCATCAATGTCCCCTTGTACCTGGTCCATCAATGTCCCCTTGTACCTGGTCCATCAATGTCCCCTTGTATGGTCCATCAATGTCCCCTTGTACCTGGTCCATCAATGTCCCCTTGTACCTGGTCCATCTATGTCCCCTTGTACCTGGTCCATCCCCTTGTACCTGGTCCATCAATGTCCCCTTGTACCTGGTCCATCTATGTCCCCTTGTACCTGGTCCATCAATGTACCCTTGTACCTGGTCCATCAATGTCCCCTTGTACCTGGTCCATCTATGTCCCCTTGTACCTGGTCCATCTATGTCCCCTTGTACCTGGTCCATCCTTGTACCTGTCCATCAATGTACCTTGTACCTGGTCCATCAATGTCCCCTTGTACCTGGTCCATCAATGTCCCCTTGTACCTGGTCCATCTATGTCCCCTTGTACCTGGTCCACCTTTGTATGTCCTTGTATGGTCCATCAATGCCTTGTACCTGGTCCATCAATGTCCCCTTGTACCTGGTCCATCAATGTCCCCTTGTACCTGGTCCATCTATGTCCCCTTGTACCTGGTCCATCATCTACCTGCCTTGTACCTGGTCCATCAATGTCCCCTTGTACCTGGTCCATCAATGTCCCCTTGTACCTGGTCCATCTATGTCCCCTTGTACCTGGTCCATCAATGTACCCTTGTACCTGGTCCATCAATGTCCCCTTGTACCTGGTCCATCTATGTCCCCTTGTACCTGGTCCATCTATGTCCATCAATGTACCTTGTACCTGGTCCATCAATGTCCCCTTGTACCTGGTCCATCTATGTCCATCAATGTCCCCCCTTGTACCTGGTCCATCAATGTCCCCTTGTACCTGGTCCATCTATGTCCCCTTGTACCTGGTCCATCAATGTCCCCTTGTACCTGGTCCATCTATGTCCCCTTGTACCTGGTCCATCAATGTCCCCTTGTACCTGGTCCATCAATGTCCCCTTGTACCTGGTCCATCAATGTCCCCTTGTACCTGGTCCATCTATGTCCCCTTGTACCTGGTCCATCTATGTCCCCTTGTACCTGGTCCATCAATGTCCCCTTGTACCTGGTCCATCTATGTCCCCTTGTACCTGGTCCATCTATGTCCCCTTGTACCTGGTCCATCAATGTCCCCTTGTACCTGGTCCATCAATGTACCCTTGTACCTGGTCCATCTATGTCCCCTTGTACCTGGTCCATGTATGTCCCCTTGTACCTGGTCCATCAATGTGCCCCTTGTACCTGGTCCATCTATGTTACCTTGTACCTGGTCCATCTATGTTGCCTTGTACCTGGTCCATCTATGTTGCCTTGTACCTGGTCCATCAATGCTGCCTTGTACCTGCCCCATCTATGTTGCCTTGTACCTGGTCCATCTTTGTTACCTTGTACCTGGTCCATCTTGTATGTCCCCTTGTACCTGGTCCATCTATGTTGCCTTGTACC
>NW_027198983.1:0-37193 GCF_038502225.1 Cherax quadricarinatus
TGTGTGTGTGTACTCACCTATTTGTACTCACCTATTTGTGGTTGCAGGGGTCGAGTCATAGCTCCTGGCCCCGCCTCTTCACTGACTGCTACTAGGTCCTCTCTCTCCCTGCTCCATGAGCTTTATCATACCTCGCCTTAAAACTATGTATGGTTCCCGCCTCCACTACTTCACTTTCTAGGCTATTCCACGGCTTGACTACTCTATGACTGAAGAAATACTTCCTAACATCCCTTTGATTCATCTGAGTCTTCAACTTCCAATTGTGACCTCTTGTGTCTGTGTCCCATCTCTGGAACATCCCGTCTTTGTCCACCTCGTCTATTCCGCGCAGTATTTTATATGTCGTTATCATGTCTCCCCTGACCCTCCTGGCCTCCAGTGTCGTCAGGCCGATTTCCCTCAACCTTTCTTCGTAGGACAATCCCCGTAGCTCTGGGACTAGTCTTGTTGCAAACCTTTGCACTTTCTCTAATTTCTTGACGTGCTTGACTAGGTGTGGATTCCAAACTGGTGCTGCATACTCCAGTATGGGCCTGACGTAAATGGTATACAGAGTCTTGAACGAATCCTTACTGAGGTATCGGAACGCTATCCGTAGGTTTGCCAGGCGCCCGTATGCTGCAGCAGTTATCTGATTGATGTGCGCCTCGGGAGATATGCTCGGTGTTATACTCACCCCCAGATCTTTTTCCTTGAGTGAGGTTTGCAGACTTTGGCCATCTAAACTATATTGTGTCTGCGGTCTTCTTTGCCCTTCCCCAATCTTCATGACTTTGCATTTGGCAGGGTTAAACTCAAGGAGCCAGTTGCTGGACCAGGCTTGTAGCCTGTCCAGGTCTCTTTGTAGTCCTGCCTGATCCTCATCCGATTTGATTCTTCTCATTAACTTCACATCGTCCGCAAACAAGGACACTTCTGAGTCTATCCCTTCCGTTATGTCATTCACATATACCAAGAACAGCACAGGTCCTAGGACTGACCCCTGTGGAACCCCGCTTGTCACAGGCGCCCACTCTGACACCTCGTCACGTACCATGACTCGTTGTTGCCTCCCTGTCAGGTATTCTCTGATCCATTGCAGTGCCTTTCCTGTTATGTGTGCCTGATCCTCTAGCTTTTGCAGTAACCTCTTGTGAGGAACTGTGTCGAAGGCCTTCTTGCAGTCCAAAAAAATGCAGTCGATCCACCCCTCTCTCTCTTGTCTTACTTCTGTCACCTTGTCATAAAACTCTAGTAGGTTTGTGACACAGGATTTTCCCTCCCTGAAACCATGCTGGTTGTCAATTATACACTTGTTTCTTTCCAGGTGCTCCACCACTCTCCTCCTGATGATCTTCTCCATGACCTTGCATACTATACACGTTAGTGATACAGGTCTGTAGTTTAGTGCCTCATGTCTGTCTCCCTTTTTAAAAATTGGGACTACATTTGCCATCTTCCATACCTCAGGGAGTTGCCCAGTTTCAAATGATGTGTTGAAGATCTTTGTTAACGGTACACACAATATCTCTGCTCCCTCTTTAAGGACCCACGGAGAGATGTTGTCTGGTCCCACCGCCTTTGAGGTGTCAAGTTCGCATAGCAGCTTCTTCACCTCCTCCTTGGTTATATGTACCTCATCCAGCACTTGCTGGTGCACCCCCCTGCTCTGATTTCCTGGAGTCCTACTGGTGTGTGTGTGTGTGTGTGTGTGTGTGTGTGTGTGTGTGTGTGTGTGTGTGTGTGTGTGTGTGTGTGTGTGTGTGTGTGTGTTATATGTTTATAGAGGGGCCACAGATATATCAGATCACTTTCTAGTTGTAGCTACACTGAGAGTAAAAGGTAGATGGGAAACAAGGAGAATAGAAGCATCAGGGAAGAGAGAGGTGAAGGTTTATAAACTAAAAGAGGAGGCAGTTAGGGTAAGATATAAACAGCTATTGGAGGATAGATGGGCTAATGAGAGCATAGGCAATGGGGTCGAAGAGGTATGGGGTAGGTTTAAAAATGTAGTGTTAGAGTGTTCAGCAGAAGTTTGTGGTTACAGGAAAGTGGGTGCAGGAGGGAAGAGGAGCGATTGGTGGAATGATGATGTAAAGAGAGTAGTAAGGGAGAAAAAGTTAGCATATGAGAAGTTTTTACAAAGTAGAAGTGATGCAAGGAGGGAAGAGTATATGGAGAAAAAGAGAGAGGTTAAGAGAGTGGTGAAGCAATGTAAAAAGAGAGCAAATGAGAGAGTGGGTGAGATGTTATCAACAAATTTTGTTGAAAATAAGAAAAAGTTTTGGAGTGAGATTAACAAGTTAAGAAAGCCTAGAGAACAAATGGATTTGTCAGTTAAAAATAGGAGAGGAGAGTTATTAAATGGAGAGTTAGAGGTATTGGGAAGATGGAAGGAATATTTTGAGGAATTGTTAAATGTTGATGAAGATAGGGAAGCTGTGATTTCGTGTATAGGGCAAGGAGGAATAACATCTTGTAGGAGTGAGGAAGAGCCAGTTGTGAGTGTGGGGGAAGTTCGTGAGGCAGTAGGTAAAATGAAAGGGGGTAAGGCAGCCGGGATTGATGGGATAAAGATAGAAATGTTAAAAGCAGGTGGGGATATAGTTTTGGAGTGGTTGGTGCAATTATTTAATAAATGTATGGAAGAGGGTAAGGTACCTAGGGATTGGCAGAGAGCATGCATAGTTCCTTTGTATAAAGGCAAAGGGGACAAAAGAGAGTGCAAAAATTATAGGGGGATAAGTCTGTTGAGTATACCTGGTAAAGTGTATGGTAGAGTTATTATTGAAAGAATTAAGAGTAAGACGGAGAATAGGATAGCAGATGAACAAGGAGGCTTTAGGAAAGGTAGGGGGTGTGTGGACCAGGTGTTTACAGTGAAACATATAAGTGAACAGTATTTAGATAAGGCTAAAGAGGTTTTTGTGGCATTTATGGATTTGGAAAAGGCGTATGACAGGGTGGATAGGGGGGCAATGTGGCAGATGTTGCAAGTGTATGGTGTAGGAGGTAGGTTACTGAAAGCAGTGAAGAGTTTTTACGAGGATAGTGAGGCTCAAGTTAGAGTATGTAGGAAAGAGGGAAATTTTTTCCCAGTAAAAGTAGGCCTTAGACAAGGATGTGTGATGTCACCGTGGTTGTTTAATATATTTATAGATGGGGTTGTAAGAGAAGTAAATGCGAGGGTCTTGGCAAGAGGCGTGGAGTTAAAAGATAAAGAATCACACACAAAGTGGGAGTTGTCACAGCTGCTCTTTGCTGATGACACTGTGCTCTTGGGAGATTCTGAAGAGAAGTTGCAGAGATTGGTGGATGAATTTGGTAGGGTGTGCAAAAGAAGAAAATTAAAGTGAATACAGGAAAGAGTAAGGTTATGAGGATAACAAAAAGATTAGGTGATGAAAGATTGGATATCAGATTGGAGGGAGAGAGTATGGAGGAGGTGAATGTATTCAGATATTTGGGAGTGGACGTGTCAGCGGATGGGTCTATGAAAGATGAGGTGAATCATAGAATTGATGAGGGAAAAAGGGTGAGTGGTGCACTTAGGAGTCTGTGGAGACAAAGAACTTTGTCCTTGGAGGCAAAGAGGGGAATGTATGAGAGTATAGTTTTACCAACGCTCTTATATGGGTGTGAAGCATGGGTGATGAATGTTGCAGCGAGGAGAAGGCTGGAGGCAGTGGAGATGTCATGTCTGAGGGCAATGTGTGGTGTGAATATAATGCAGAGAATTCGTAGTTTGGAAGTTAGGAGGAGGTGCGGGATTACCAAAACTGTTGTCCAGAGGGCTGAGGAAGGGTTGTTGAGGTGGTTCGGACATGTAGAGAGAATGGAGCGAAACAGAATGACTTCAAGAGTGTATCAGTCTGTAGTGGAAGGAAGGCGGGGTAGGGGTCGGCCTAGGAAAGGTTGGAGGGAGGGGGTAAAGGAGGTTTTGTGTGCGAGGGGCTTGGACTTCCAGCAGGCATGCGTGAGCGTGTTTGATAGGAGTGAATGGAGACAAATGGTTTTTAATACTTGACGTGCTGTTGGAGTGTGAGCAAAGTAACATTTATGAAGGGATTCAGGGAAACCGGCAGGCCGGACTTGAGTCCTGGAGATGGGAAGTACAGTGCCTGCACTCTGAAGGAGGGGTGTTAATGTTGCAGTTTAAAAACTGTAGTGTAAAGCACCCTTCTGGCAAGACAGTGATGGAGTGAATGATGGTGAAAGTTTTTCTTTTTCGGGCCACCCTGCCTTGGTGGGAATCGGCCGGTGTGATAATAAAAAAAAATAATAAATATATATATATATATATATATATATATATATATATATATATATATATATATATATATATATATATATATATATATATATATATATTGTGTGTGTGGTTAGTTGATACAGTTAACAAGATAAATGACTTCTTCTTAACCATAGGATCTAATGTCGCCAGTAAAATCCGAGGTACCAACGCCCGTGCATGTGATTACTTAGATAGGAATTTCCCAAACTCCTATCTTGCACCTACTGAGCCCACTGAAGTCACCACGATCATTAAGTCATCTAAAAATAATTCAGGGAATCTGTCTGACGTCCTACCATTATTGCACAAGCGAGCGGCCCATGTCCTTTTGCATGCTATTTCATTACTTTTTAACAAGCCACTAGAAACTAGCACCTTGATACTACTCAAGATAACAAGGGTTACAACAATACACAAAGGTGGTGACCCGGCAGATGTAAACAACTATAGACCAATATCAAACTTACCATTGCTATCCAAAATCTTTGAGAAACTTGTGCACAAGAGATTATA
The DNA here is from genome assembly GCF_038502225.1 of Cherax quadricarinatus. Taxonomy (NCBI): domain Eukaryota; kingdom Metazoa; phylum Arthropoda; class Malacostraca; order Decapoda; family Parastacidae; genus Cherax; species Cherax quadricarinatus. The sequence goes on from NW_027198983.1 coordinate 4,790, forward strand.
TTCGTTTATAACAGCGCAAAGCATACTCAACCCCTGCCAATTTGGCTTCAGAAAAAATAAAAGCACAAACGATGCAATTGTAAAAATCCTAGATCTGCTTTACACAGCACTGGAAAATAAGGAAAATCCATTAGGACTTTTCATTGACGAAAGAAAAGCTTTTGACACAGTAGACCACGGCATCTTACTCCACAAATTTGACCATTATGGTATAACAGGTCATGCACATACATATTTCAAATCCTACCATTGAAGACACAACTTCATCAACACGACCACTTGATACTGGAGTGCCACAGGGAAGTGCCCTTGGTACCCTGCTCTTCCTTTTATACATCAATGATCTTTCCAACGTATCACAACACCTGGAACCCATTCTCTTTGCTGACGACACGACTAATGTCATCTCCCACCCAAATCTTGCCACACTCAACACAATTGTTAACGAGGAGCTACTAAAAATATCTACTTGGATGACAGCCAATAAACTTACACTTAACACTGACAAAACCTTCTATATTCTGTTTGGTAACAGAGCAAGTGTTGCACAACGTAACATTAAGATCGACAACACTCTTATTAACAAACATAATGAGGGCAAATTCCTAGGCCAGCACCTCTACAGAAACCTGAATTTCAGCACCCATATCCAACACATAGCAAAAAAAAAGTATCTAAAATGGTTGGGATCCTCTCCAAGATACGTTACTACGTACCACAATCAGTCCTACTCACACTATACTATTCACTCATCTATCCCTATGCTATTTGCGCTTGGGGATCAACTGCAGCAACGCACCTAAAGCCAATAATAACCCAACAAAAAGCTGCAGTAAGAATAACGCAATCCAATCCCAGGCAACACCCCGCCCCCAATCTTCATAGATCTAAACTTACTGTACAGAACATCCACACTTACCACTGTGCAACCTACATTTACAGAACCTTAAATTCCAATATTAACCCTGACCTAAAACACTTTCTTGATAGTTGTGACAGGACCCACAGGCATAACACCAGGCACAAAAATCTCTATGACATTCCCCGTGTCCAGCTAAACCTATACAAAAATTCAATGTACATAAAAGGACCTAAAATCTGGAACACCCTACCTGAAAACTCTAGAACTGCAGACACAATCATCACTTTCAAGACTTCCGTTAGAAAACATCTTATCTCCTTGACACACCCCACCGTCAGCTAACAACATGAAAACCACCTATTCTCTTGTATCATACACACATTAAAAACAAGTTAGACCTCCCCTCGATATTTGTGATTCCCCACAATTCACACTGTCTCACCTAATTGACTATAAACGTTGAAATACGTAATAAAACTATTAACAAATGAATCTTAAACTAGTCAAAAGTTTGCCGGTAATACTCCAATATAGGAGCTTCAATAGAAACTATGTATTGTACCAAGACAAAACCATTCATAATGTTACATTTACGAACTGTAGTGCAGTTACCTAGCTTTAATATCAACATGCTACATAATCTGCACCAATATAGAGTTTTGAATTAATCTTAGTCTGCCTGAATTGCCTAGTCATGCTAGGTGTGATAGTGGCCCTCTCTGTAATTAGTATTTTATAATATGTAAACCACAAAATATCCTATGTGTAAACCCCGCATTGTAATCTTTATAAAGAATAAACTTGAATGATTGATAGGAAAACCAGTAATGTTTGCTTGTAGCATCGACAACTTGAACAACTTATGCACATAGCACACAAACTCACCGACCTTGTAATAAGATTCCATGACGTCTGCTTAGTGATCAAAGAAGCAAATTTCCGCAGAAGTAAATGCCTTGAATCATCTTTAATCTCCATTTCAAACACCATTAAACAAAACAAAGGTAGTCTCGTCATTTCTGAGGTATTAAAATTTTTTCCTAAAAGCAGTAAACCCCGCTATCACATAGCCAAGAGTTATCTACACTTATACTGTTGCAACAACAATACCTATTACTACTACTACTACTACTATTACTACTACTGCTACTACTACTACTACTACTACTACTACTACTACTACTACTACTACTACTACTACTACTACTACTACTGCTGCTACTACTACTACTACTACTACTACTACTACTACTACTACTGCTACTACTACTACTACTACTACTACTACTACTACTGCTACTATTACTGCTACTTATTACAACCCAGGCACAATAAGGCCTGTTATCCTGGGTGCAAAGGGGAGCAAGGAGCAGAACAAACACAGCTGAATGACTTTGAAATATATTTACTTCACCATGAACGATAGTATGTATTTACATGTATGTACACTATATAAAGTTTTAAATGCATGTGTACAACATGTTAATCAAAGGCAAAGACACAGCCTGGAGACAGAATGGACAACCGTGCTCAACCAGCTCTAGAATGGAAATGACAAGGGTGGACAGGTGAGTGGTGACCAGGCTACCTCCATAATTGCCAGACCCACCTTCTTGTTGGCCGAACCTAGGTACTGATTGGACGATGGGGCCCCATCATTCGAACCTTAGTACCCAGTTCGCTGGTTGGGGAGGTAGCCTTTTAATGAGGGTGTGTACATGGGCCGAATGAAGGTTACGTACTCTTTGCATGCCAAACCCCCACCCCGAGAGGGCTCAGGAATAGGCTCCCACCTCCAATTGGTAACTGTGCTACCATGGCACAATATTATGGGACCGCCTTCCCTCTCAACCATCCAACTCTTAGAGCTCAGCTTTATTTGTGACATAAAACCAAACTCTAAACCTAGAGCGAGACAGCAGACAGTAGGGCTATCGTTGGTCCAAGATACCTGCGGATGGTAGCAATGTATCCCCTCACTAAAAAAAAAAAAAAAACCCACAAACAATAAATTACTCATTATATACAAAAAAAAAAAAGAGCTAAAAAACCTTTTTTACCAAGGTCCCTAACACATCCTAACCTAATACATATAAAATGACTCTTAGATAATGGGTTGGCCAGCATATTTTCTTTGCTGGCTATATGCATAATTTTAATTGGATAGGGCTGCAGCCTGAGACTCCATCTCTTGAGTCTCATGTTGTGGTTTTTCATTGCTTGGAGATATACCAGAGGCTTGTGGTCACTATAAACTGTGACCACCTGCGAAGTCTGGCCCATATAAACATTAAAATGCTCCACAGCAAGTGCCAGAGTGAGGGCTTCTTTTTCAATTGTAGAGTAGACCCTCTCGTGCGACTGGTACTTGGCCGAATAGTAAGCCACAGGCTGCAACCCATCGTCCCCAGCTTGCAAAAAGTACTGCTCCAACCCCAGACTCACAAGCATCAACCTGTAATGAATAAGATTTGGAAAAGTCTGGAGACAAAAGAATGGGTGCAGTACAAAGTAATCTTTTTGCTTTTGTAAAAGCATTTTGACATTCTGGGGTCCAATTAAAGGGAACTTTGTGACTGGTAAGTGAGGTTAGAGGGGCTACAATATCTGAGAAATTTTTACAGAATCTTCTATAAAATCCTACCATGCCTAGGAAACGTTGAAGGGATTTCCTATCATGAGGTACTGGATAATCTTTAATGGCAAGAACTTTAGCAAATTTAGGGGTGACTTTGCCACTACCTACTTCATGGCCCAAAAAATTAACAGTAGTCTGGCCAAAGGAAGACTTAGACATGTTAATAGTTAAGTGGAAACTCTGAAAGGTCTCAAAGAGAGCCTTAATAGCCTAAACATGTGTTGATCCCAAGTATCAGACACAATAACAATGTCGTCTAGTTAAGCTGCCGTACCTTCAAGTCCTTTAATAGCCTGATGGAATAGTTTCTGGAATGAAGAGGGCGGATTTTTCATTCCAAAGAGGTTAACTGTATATTGGTAATGACCTCCTGGAATTATGAATGTAGAGATTTCCTTCGCCTTATACGTCAAAGGTACCTGATATTAACCCATAAGGATATCTAACTTGGACACAAAAGTAGCCTTACCCACAAAGTCGATTACGTCATCTAGACGAGGAAGAGGGTAAGCATATGCAATTGTGATCTCGTTCATCTTATGGTACTCTGTACACATTCGAAAACCTCCATCAGCTTTTTCAACAATGATGCACGGTGAAGCCCATGGACTAGACGACTCCTCCACTAACCCATGCTCTAACAGAAATTCTACCTCCTGTTGAAGTTACCTCTGTTTTTCAGGATAAGCTCCGTAGGTGGAGAGTTTAATAGGTTTAGAATTTCCCCACATTTACGTCATATCCTAATGTACTTTTTTTTCGGAACATCCGAAAAGATATCGGGGTAAGATTGAAGAAGCACAGTTAAACTTGTTACTTGAGTCTTAGATAGCCCCACCATTAAAGGGCTAGAGTCCATGAGGAGGACAGAATTTGGAAGCTTGACATTAATTTCAGAAATAAAGTGCAAAGAGTAAGAGTCATCCTCAGAGGAAGAGGACAGAGTCATTACTGGGACTTTATCTGGTGTATTAAATGCTTTAATTTGATTAATGTGGTAAGTTTTAGTTTTTGAGGTCTTGTCAAGGGGAGACACCACATAATTTACATCAGATAATTTACTTACAATTTGCATAGGTCCCATAAATCTAGCTTTCAATGTGTGGCCAGGTATAGGTTCCTGGACCAACACCTTGTCTCCTAGATAGAAGGAGCAAAACTGTGAATTTCTGTCATGCCTCTGTTTCATCTTGTTTTTAGCTGCCTTTAAGTTAGCCTTGGTTAACTGATGTGCCACCTGCAACCTTGAAGAAGGGTTGTAGATTGTTGAGCTAACGTCTTCTCCCATCCATGCTGCTTTGAGCACCCGATGAGGACCTCGTACATTGTGCCCAAAGATCAGCTCAAACAGACTATACCCAGTAGACTCCTGCACAGTTTCCCTTATTGAAAACAGCAATAAAGGTAGTGATTCATCCCAGTCTGTAGGAAAATGCATACAAAAAGTTCTCATCATGGTTTTTAACGTCTGATGGAATCTTTCCAAGGCACCTTGGGACTGAGGATGATAGGCAGTGGATAAGTTGTGAATTATCCCTAGCCTAGTCAATGCTTCTCTAAATGCTTTGGCAGTAAAGTTAGTACCTTGATCACTTTGAATAGATTTAGGAATGCCAAAGCAAGAGATAACTTTTGTTAAAGCTTTAAGGATTGCTCTAGTATAAATACTGCACATGAGAATTTCTTCTGGGTATCTAGTTACTCTATCCATAATGGTAAATAAGTACTGATTCCCAGACTTGGATTTAGGTAGTGGACCTACACAATCTATAATTAACTCTGCAAAAGGTTCTCCATCAACAGGTATAGGCTGGAGAGGTGCAGGTTTAATGGAATGTCCAAGTTATCCTACTTGCTGACATTCTCGGCAACACAGAATATGATTCTTCACATCCTGCCTTAATTTTGGCCAATAAAATTATTTTAATATCCTATATAAGGTTTTAGTAATTCCTAAGTTACCTCCTAATGAAGTGTCATGAGCTATATTTAATATTTGAGGTCTGAACTTTGTTGGAACCACTAACCTGTCTGACTCTTGCCTACCTTCTATATTCTTACCAGTCCCAGTGCAGATGAAATAGTCGTTTTTAAGTTTATATTTGACTGGGTGATCTGAAAAGGATTTACCCACGGCTCCCTGAAAAGCAAAGTTCAGTGAAGGGGCTTTTCGCTTTTCCTCTCGGAATGACAGTCCCTCGGGCATGGAAACAGAGACATCTGGCAGTCTTGCAACCCTGGAATGGGAAAGTTTGATCTGGGACTGTTCACTAAATTTACGAGGCCCTGGCCAGTTTTCCTCGTAAAACAAATTGGCTATTCTGAGGTCAGAGTCGTCCAAGGATAGGTTAGCATTCTCGTGAGATATCCCTTGGGATTTTGCCTGAGTTATGACCAACATCAGAGAAAAATTAATCATTAATGGTTTGGGACATGAACTAGAAGTGGTAATGTTATTACTCAGAAATAACATTGCATCTTTCATAGGAAATCCTTCAGTTATACCTACAGTCAAATATCCAGTGTACTGTCTACAGTCTACATATATTTTATGCAAGGAGACAGAAAATATTGTTCCTCCAAAAGCTTCTAACAGAACAGAGGATTGTAATGAAGTGTGTTCAGAAAGGGGAAGTATTCCCTCTCTTATAAGTGAGCAATATGCTCCAGTATCCCTAAAGGTTCTGACTTCAGTTTTCTTTGAGTTTCCCTGAAGGGATATTTGACTCGTACAATAATAAGGGGCCATCCCTTTCTCCACTTCTTTCAGGGACATGTTACTTGGGACAGTATAAATTTTCCCTAATGTTTGAGGTTTATTTGGGCAATTTGGGCGAATATGGTCTGATTTATTACAATAAAAGCAAATGACAGGTTTGATCTTAGCTCCCTGTTGACGTTGTGACTGGTGCCGCTCTGGGTACTGTTGTCGGTATACACCATGCTGAGTGGTTTTTGCTCACCAGGTTGACCATAAGTTGAGTAGCGTGGCTCACCAGGTGACTTAGTTGGCTGACGTGGGCGTTCTCCTTCCTGCTGGCACTTCATCCTCCAATCTGGACCTTTACATTGATGATCTTTGCTCATGCCAGGCTGTTGAAAAGAGAGATGGGACCACTCAGACAAGGAGCGGTATCAGCCAACCTGGCTGCCTCCAATGTAGTGGTTAAAACACAGTCCTGCAGAAGACTCTAATTTCTGGTCCCACAGACTCCAGCAGGTTATCCACTAAAATGAGTTGACTTAAATCATTGAAGGTTGCGACACCACTTGCTTTATACCAGCTGGTAAAAACTTTGGTCTGCTGTCGAACAAAGTCCACAAATGATTGACCAAGCTGTCGTCTGCCTAACTTGAATGTCTTCCTATACTTAGCAGGGATACATTGATGCGCTCCAAGAACTATGGTCTTCACCACTTGATAATCACTGAACTCAGTGTCTTTTAACATTGATGTAAATTCCTGTGCCTTACCAAACAAGGCTGTATGCACCAAAGATGCCCAGTGCTGTTCAGGCCACCTCGAGGCTCGAGCCTGGTTTTCGAAAGTTTAAAAAAAATGTTCAGGCTCGGCCTCAATGAAACGAGGAAACAGCTGTACTGCTTTTTTTGCAAATTAAAGTCATTTACAACTTGAGAAAACTGCCTCCTTTCTTTTTCCCTATCAGATTCTTCCTTGGAATATAAGCGCCATTCCCTAGTCTGCTCAAGATTGATTTTCGCCAACTCAAGTGTAAACGCAACATATTCACCTTCAGACAACCCTGTCGCACGAGACTGACGGTTTTGCTCATGTGATGTATCGTTTTCCTGCTGTGAGAACATAGGGGTTTAATTCCTGGCTCCCGTAGAGGGAGGAGTTTGATGTGCCGTCTCCTCTTCTCGAAGTTTGATACATATAAGAGTACAAAGCTGTGCACCTCTAAGAGTGTGTTCCTAATCAATGCCAATGGAACGAGCAATTTGCCAACATCGCTGTAGAGAAATCTTGGGCAAGTTTACTAAAGTGTATTCAGACACTAGACGCATGACTCGTCTAGGCAGCATACCCCAACGTAACACGCTATTTGCAATACGCGCTCAGCTATGCACAGTACGACTGCAGAATTCTCACATGATAAGGCTGACATGTAACAAAGCCAAATGCAGAATACACACATACAATAGCAAGGCTGATAAGCAATAACAAAGCCGGCTGCAAAATATTCACACAACAGCAAGATTGACCATAGTGAAGCGAGCATAATTAACACACCAATAGCAAGCTGTCAACAATCACACAATAGCAGGCTGACCATAAAGAAAGAAATATGCAAAGCTGACACGCAAAGTTTCGTAAAGCGTTGGGAAAGCTGATGCAGTGCCAGACAGCAAGCTATACAATGTTCCTGCTTCAGCTTCAACTCTAGACTCAACTCCTGCTCTAAGTCCAGCTCCATCTCCCGGACAGGCTACCCATATTACAACCCAGCAAAAATAAGACCTGTTATCCTGGGTGCAAAGGGAAGCAAGGAGCAAAACAAACACAGCTGAATGACTTTGAATTATATTTTCCTTCACCAAGTGCAATTATAAGTATTTACAAGTATGTACACTATATACAGTTGGAAATGTATGTGTACAACATGGTTAATCAAACACAAAGACACAGCCTGGAGACAAAATGGACAACAGTGTTAAACCACATCATCCTACCCTTATTACTGGTTCGCTGGTTGGGGAGGTAGCCTTTCATTGAGGGTGTGTACATGCGCTGAATAAAGGTTATGCACTCTTTGCATGCCACACTGGGCTAATTAAAGTCTTATTGTAACAGCTATCACTGGGCCAGTTAAAATCATACTTGATGTAAATGGTTTAGAAAGCGAACAAGTTCAAGAACTGGACATTTTTGCAACATTTCGGAATCTTTACCATATACCTGGAGACCTGGAGAGGGTTTCAGGGGTCAACGTCCCTGCGGCCCAGTCTGAGACCAGGCCTCATTAAATGTTTCTCCAACCAGTGGCTTTCTCAGTCCAGTACAGAGGTGAATGGTGGAAAATGAGGAGTTTGATGTAATCGGTCCCTTGGCCTTGAGTCAGTATGTTCAGACCATTTCTTTCCGACAGACATAAAGAGCACAAAAAAAGTGTTAGACTTGCCAACACCAAAAATGCTCTTTTCTGTCATGTTAGAGATCACACTCATCCTATTGGCAGGTCCTCTGTTAAAACTGTCTACCCTTCTTCTAGTCTTCAAGACGCCGTCTTGTTGCAGCATCCCTTTTACACAACTTTCCTGTTAAAACTATTAGTCCTGGCTCTGTCTCTATAGATGCCTTCCTTTCTCATTACATTGTCAAATGCTCCAAACTTCAGAACAATCGTGACTTGACCTGATCTTTTATTCTCTTTTTTTCCTTTCCTACTTTTCTTTGTCTTCCTGTCTTCTGCCTAGGTGTGTTCTGCCCTTCAGTTTTTCCTCCATGAGTTTTTGGTCCCCCCCTCTCGGGCCATTAGCTCTCCTGCAGTGCTCAATTTTCTTGTCCTTAGATTTACTCCACTTATATTTTTACCACTAATACTACTTCTTCCACTACCACCACCGCTACTACTACTACTACTACTACTTCCACTACTATTGCCTTGCTTCACTCCCCTTTCTCCACAGAGCATTCCCGTATTCATCCTGATGCATTACTCAGACCGAGTGAAGATTAAACCGAGAAGTGGGACAATCAATGACTCGAAAGGCGTAGAATTAGGGGGATATGATCGAGGTGTATAAATGGAAAACAGAAATAAATAAAGGGGATGTAAATAGTGTGCTGAAAATTTCCAGCCAAGACAGGACTCGCAGCAATGGTTTCAAGTTGGAAAAATTCAGATTCAGGAAGGATATAGGAAAGCACTGGTTTGGTAATAGAGTTGTGGATGAGTGGAACAAGCTCCCGAGTACAGTTATTGAGGCTAAAACGTTGTGTAGTTTTTAAAAATAGGTTAGATAAATACATGAGTGGGTGTGAGTTGGACCTGACTAGCTTGTGCTGCTGGGTCTGGTGCAGTGCTCCATCCTTGAATGGAGATGATCAGACTGGGTGGGTCATTGCGCTAATCCGGGGGCGGGGAGTCATTGGTCTAATCCGGGAGGGGACAAGGACCAGCTCCGCATGGGTCAGTAGGCCTGTTGCAGTGTTCCTTCTTTCTTATGTTCTTATGTTCTTAAATTAGCACTTGTAGCTGCCGTTAGAGGCCTTCTGCAAGTCAAATGTAATGCGATTTTATTGCTCAAAGAGGGTTTTGTTGTGGTCTGTACTGACGATATCGAGGCCGAGAAACTCATCACCACTGACGTTACAGTCCTCTTAACCAACGAGGATTTCAAGTCATGACTTTCCCAGCTTTGAGAGCCAAGAGAACTGTGTTCCTCAAGCGACTAGATAAGCTCATCACTACCCAGGATATTGAAGAAATCAAAACATCCATTGAAGACCAGAACCCTTGGGCCAAGGTGGAGCATATTAATAAAATACCCAAAATGCTTCCTCATACTAAAGGTCATCTTCACTGACGTCAACATGGCAACCAGAGCTCTCTTGTATAAACCTTTGTTTTGCACATTGACTTTTGTGTATGACTAGGTTGTGTTAGGGTAGTTTTTATTTCTGTGTTCGCATTAGGTTATGGAAGCCTGTGCTGTGTAATTGATTTTGTTGGCAGCATTTACTGTACATGATGATGTATCAGTGTATGTGTACAACAATATGATAATTCAGTAATTGTGGCCAGTGTATTTGGCGGAGGTGTGTGTACCTCAGGCGGAGGTGTGTGTACCTCAGGCGGAGGTGTGTGTACCTCAGGCAGAGGTGTGTGTACCTCAGGCAGAGGTGTGTGTACCTCAGGCGGAGGTGTGTGTACCTCAGGCGGAGGTGTGTGTGCCTCAGGCGGAGGTGTGTGTACCTCAGGCGGAGGTGTGTGTACCTCAGGCGGAGGTGTGTGTACCTCAGGCGGAGGTGTGTGTACCTCAGGCGGAGGTGTGTGTACCTCAGGCGGAGGTGTGTGTACCTCAGGCGGAGGTGTGTGTACCTCAGGCGGAGGTGTGTGTACCTCAGGCGGAGGTGTGTGTACCTCAGGCGGAGGTGTGTGTACCTCAGGCGGAGGTGTGTGTACCTCAGGCGGAGGTGTGTGTACCTCAGGCGGAGGTGTGTGTACCTCAGGCGGAGGCGGAGGTGTGTGTACCTCAGGCGGAGGTGTGTGTACCTCAGGCGGAGGTGTGTGTACCTCAGGCGGAGGTGTGTGTACCTCAGGCGGAGGTGTGTGTACCTCAGGCGGAGGTGTGTGTACCTCAGGCGGAGGTGTGTGTACCTCAGGCGGAGGTGTGTGTACCTCAGGCGGAGGTGTGTGTACCTCAGGCGGAGGTGTGTGTACCTCAGGCGGAGGTGTGTGTACCTCAGGCGGAGGTGTGTGTACCTCAGGCGGAGGTGTGTGTACCTCAGGCGGAGGTGTGTGTACCTCAGGCGGAGGTGTGTGTACCTCAGGCGGAGGTGTGTGTACCTCAGGCGGAGGTGTGTGTACCTCAGGCGGAGGTGTGTGTACCTCAGGCGGAGGTGTGTGTACCTCAGGCGGAGGTGTGTGTACCTCAGGCGGAGGTGTGTGTACCTCAGGCGGAGGTGTGTGTACCTCAGGCGGAGGTGTGTGTACCTCAGGCGGAGGTGTGTGTACCTCAGGCGGAGGTGTGTGTACCTCAGGCGGAGGTGTGTGTACCTCAGGCGGAGGTGTGTGTACCTCAGGCGGAGGTGTGTGTACCTCAGGCGGAGGTGTGTGTACCTCAGGCGGAGGTGTGTGTACCTCAGGCGGAGGTGTGTGTACCTCAGGCGGAGGTGTGTGTACCTCAGGCGGAGGTGTGTGTACCTCAGGCGGAGGTGTGTGTACCTCAGGCGGAGGTGTGTGTACCTCAGGCGGAGGTGTGTGTACCTCAGGCGGAGGTGTGTGTACCTCAGGCGGAGGTGTGTGTGTACCTCAGGCGGAGGTGTGTGTGTACCTCAGGCGGAGGTGTGTGTACCTCAGGCGGAGGTGTGTGTACCTCAGGCGGAGGTGTGTGTACCTCAGGCGGAGGTGTGTGTACCTCAGGCGGAGGTGTGTGTACCTCAGGCGGAGGTGTGTGTACCTCAGGCGGAGGTGTGTGTACCTCAGGCGGAGGTGTGTGTACCTCAGGCGGAGGTGTGTGTACCTCAGGCGGAGGTGTGTGTACCTCAGGCGGAGGTGTGTGTACCTCAGGCGGAGGTGTGTGTACCTCAGGCGGAGGTGTGTGTACCTCAGGCGGAGGTGTGTGTACCTCAGGCGGAGGTGTGTGTACCTCAGGCGGAGGTGTGTGTACCTCAGGCGGAGGTGTGTGTACCTCAGGCGGAGGTGTGTGTACCTCAGGCGGAGGTGTGTGTACCTCAGGCGGAGGTGTGTGTACCTCAGGCGGAGGTGTGTGTACCTCAGGCGGAGGTGTGTGTACCTCAGGCGGAGGTGTGTGTACCTCAGGCGGAGGTGTGTGTACCTCAGGCGGAGGTGTGTGTACCTCAGGCGGAGGTGTGTGTACCTCAGGCGGAGGTGTGTGTACCTCAGGCGGAGGTGTGTGTACCTCAGGCGGAGGTGTGTGTACCTCAGGCGGAGGTGTGTGTACCTCAGGCGGAGGTGTGTGTACCTCAGGCGGAGGTGTGTGTACCTCAGGCGGAGGTGTGTGTACCTCAGGCGGAGGTGTGTGTACCTCGGAGGTGTGTGTACCTCAGGCGGAGGTGTGTGTACCTCAGGCGGAGGTGTGTGTACCTCAGGCGGAGGTGTGTGTACCTCAGGCGGAGGTGTGTGTACCTCAGGCGGAGGTGTGTGTACCTCAGGCGGAGGTGTGTGTACCTCAGGCGGAGGTGTGTGCGGAGGTGTGTGTACCTCAGGCGGAGGTGTGTGTACCTCAGGCGGAGGTGTGTGTACCTCAGGCGGAGGTGTGTGTACCTCAGGCGGAGGTGTGTGTACCTCAGGCGGAGGTGTGTGTACCTCAGGCGGAGGTGTGTGTACCTCAGGCGGAGGTGTGTGTACCTCAGGCGGAGGTGTGTGTACCTCAGGCGGAGGTGTGTGTACCTCAGGCGGAGGTGTGTGTACCTCAGGCGGAGGTGTGTGTACCTCAGGCGGAGGTGTGTGTACCTCAGGCGGAGGTGTGTGTACCTCAGGCGGAGGTGTGTGTACCTCAGGCGGAGGTGTGTGTACCTCAGGCGGAGGTGTGTGTACCTCAGGCGGAGGTGTGTGTACCTCAGGCGGAGGTGTGTGTACCTCAGGCGGAGGTGTGTGTACCTCAGGCGGAGGTGTGTGTACCTCAGGCGGAGGTGTGTGTACCTCAGGCGGAGGTGTGTGTACCTCAGGCGGAGGTGTGTGTACCTCAGGCGGAGGTGTGTGTACCTCAGGCGGAGGTGTGTGTACCTCAGGCGGAGGTGTGTGTACCTCAGGCGGAGGTGTGTGTACCTCAGGCGGAGGTGTGTGTACCTCAGGCGGAGGTGTGTGTACCTCAGGCGGAGGTGTGTGTACCTCAGGCGGAGGTGTGTGTACCTCAGGCGGAGGTGTGTGTACCTCAGGCGGAGGTGTGTGTACCTCAGGCGGAGGTGTGTGTACCTCAGGCGGAGGTGTGTGTACCTCAGGCGGAGGTGTGTGTACCTCAGGCGGATACAGATACTTCTGTATGACTTACTACCAAGAAAGGGGTATTTATTAACAATGTTCGTTTCTTCATACAATGATATATGTGTGATGTTTTCTGTATTTACACCTCCATGAGTTTGTTTTTTGTCAGCTGTACGTCACACCTATGTAGACGTGAGACGTGATAATTTTACGTGTTTTTTCTTATATATTCTGATATGCGGCTTGAGTGTGTATAGTGTGCTTGATGGTGTTTCTTCTCCTGTGTCCAACAACGTGTGTGTGTGATAATTTATATATACTTATTGTTCTCTACAGTGTTATACTATATAAATGTATTATGTCTGTATAAGATATGCTCTCAATAAAATATATAAAAAAAAACTTTCATATTAGCCCAAGCTACATTGAAGCCGAGAGGTTCAAGCACATCACACAGTGTTATAACTGTTACTCCTATGTGCACACTACTAAGGACTGTCCCATCAAGGATAAAAAGTTCTGCTCAAGAAACAACTAGAACAACAAAAGAACAACACTACTCCATCTTCAACATATGCTGCAATTACAACACTGCAAGCAAACACCACTAAAATTCTCAAGGCCACTCTAACTGTGTCCTCCATCAGTAATATATTTCCACCGATACCTGCCGGTGATCCCACCAAAATTCTGTACTGCATTATGTATGCCCATGTGCACAATGTAGCTGTACCTGGATCCTTCAGTTCCACCATGAATGAACTCTTCAGGCTAAACAACATGCCCAGCTTTACATTCCCCGAATCTCCACCTTCGACAGACATCATCAAGTCCAACGCACATATTGTCACTGTTTCCACAGCTCCACCACCACCGTCCCCTCCATGTGACGAGACTTCTCTAAATCCCACCAGTGACAGTCCACCACCGCCTTCTACTACCACTGCAATAGACCAGTCAGCGACCTCGCCTCGCCCGTCTCAGCCACCAGCCAAAAGAGCTAAAACGCTACAACATCTTTATATAACACTCGCTGCCCCGGCCCAGTCACTCCTTCAACTGCCACTACTGCCAGCCCTCCAGAATACATAGCTTTGCCTGGTGTCTGGTTCTACACAACTGACCAGTGCAGTGACGAAATGACTGCCCAAGAAATTCATCAACGACTCCAGGATGGGACTGTTAATTAAGTTTACCTGCGACTCGAAGCATGTCTACACCTTCTAACAAATGCTTCAACGCATCAACCAGAGTATAGCAGATACCAAAAATCTGATTGAAGTGGACTACATCTCAAGGAAGAAGTTCAGATCCCTCCAAAGCGGTTCACTCCACTAGCAAGCTTCCCATCGACCAATCACCGTAAAGCTGTTCCCCAGCGCTAAGCCATTGGCTAAAGCTGGGGTGTAGCTCCAATAGGCCCTGTAATGGCTGCCTTCTCGGCCCTTCCTGACACTGCCTGCTGCTGTGCAGCTTCACCAGCCTTCCTCGCATCGCCAGCTGCTGTGCAGTTGGTATGCCCTTCAAGACACTCACATTCCTGGGAGCCAAGGCCGGGCCACTTCTTGGAAAAGGCCCGGTCCGGGCGCTGTACCGGCGAATCTACAACAACAATCCCCTTTCTCTACCACTTCTTCCCCTACGTACTACTGCCACTACTACATCTACTACTACTACTTCTACTACCAGCATTATCTCTACCATTACTCCTCCACTTCTTTCTTCCTCTCTCTGTCCTGTCCCTTTTCCCCTCTCCTATATATACACTGGCTCCCTCACCTTAGTGTGTTAGTGTGACTTGTAAATTGGTCCAAGTCGGACCATTGTACTGTACCTGACTGAGGAAGCCACTGGATGGCGAAACGTTTCCACGATAAAAAAAATCCTTCTGTTCTTCAAATCTCTCATTTGTATGGACTGATGAAGCCACTGTGTGGCGAAACGTATCCTCAATGAAGATACCCAAGTGTTGCACGTGTGTCTAATTTATCAATTTGTCGGTTCTCTGAATCATTCATCTACAAAAATTCCCAAAGTTTACAAAATGTGTCTAATTCCTAAAGTGTTAATTATAACCCAGAGTCATCACTATCTCAGCCATGCTTAAAGAATTCTCTTCAGTTGTTGAGTAAATGTGCTACTCGCGTCCACTTGTATGGAATATTCATTCTGAAACTTGTACAAATAAAATGTAAGCAGTACATTATTATTTTAGCCAAAGTTGGCAAAACCTCAAGTGCGGTTACCCTTGCCAAGTTAACGAGGTATTTTGCAATGTTTGAGCAAGAATTATGTTTATCTAACACATCATGAAGGTTGGTTATTCAGACACAGATTGTAACATTCAATATGTTATGCTGGAACGCTACACATTAGCGATGTGGACACCATTACTAAACATTTATTCGCTAGCAGCAAGTTCGTTCATTCCAGCGACTCTGGTGTCCCTTAAACTTTGATATTACTAACACTCAATCTATGTATCTTTTATGTTGAAAGATTTGGCAATTGTAGAGGACCAAGAGATATATTCACCACATGCTCTCATACATGTAAACACATACATGTATACACATACATGTATACACACATACATGCACCTTAAACGGGCCTATTTTTAAAGACGTGAAGGGCATGGAGAGGAATGATATACAACAATGAACAATGGCGGGATGAAAACACAACAACAAATATAGTGTAACTTGATCCTTTACTGACAACACTTTGGACTTTATCAGGTAAAAAACAGATGAAGTTAAAGACGAAGGATGAGAAAAAGAGGATATATATTCTGGCATCAAGAGCAGAAACAAGTAAAAATAGATGCATAAAACATCGCAGCCAGCAGGATTTGAAACTAGATGTGCAGTTCTCCGCGAGTGTAGGTAGCTTCCAACCTGACGCCTTAAGCTTCCAACCTGACGCCTTAAGCTTCCAACCTGACGCCTTAAGCTTCCAACCTGACGCCTTAAGCTTCCAACCTGACGCCTTAAGCTTCCAACCTGACGCCTTAAGCTTCCAACCTGACGCCTTAACTAGACCACTCACCTACAGACGTCTCATAACGTTCGGTAACATTCTGGACTGAACCATGTTTCTCCTAGCGCCGGGCACACTAGTGAACCTCGGACATGGTCTCCACTTAGGTTCTGGCCTCACCACCGACACTATATTCAATGCCCATCAACGAAGCAAAAGTACATTAAAAAAAAAATATTGCGGACAGCAGGATTTGAACCCCGATCAGCAACTGTCCACGAGTGTATCCAGTGCTTCTTTCTACAAGGGGCAGGACAGGAGAGATAGGGGGGACATGATAACGACATATAAAATACTGAGAGGAATTGACAAGGTGGACAAAAACAGGATGTTCCAGAGATGGGACACAGCAACAAGGGGACACAGTACGAAGTTGAAGACAAAGATGCATCATAGGGATGTTAGGAAGTATTTTTTCAGTCACAGTAGTCAGGAAGTGTCATTGTTTGGGAAGCGATGTAGTGGAGGCAGATCCATACACAGCTTTAAGCAGAGGTATGATAAAGCTCACGGTTCAGGGAGAATGACCTAGTAGCGATCAGTGAAGAGGCGGGGCCAGGAGCTATGACTTGACCCCTGCAACCAAAAGTAGGTGAGTACACACACACACACACACACACACACACACACACACACACACACACACACATATATATATATATATATATATATATATATATATATATATATATATATATATATATATATATATATATATATATATATATATATATATATATATATATATATATATATATAGAGAGAGAGAGAGAGAGAGAGAGTGAGAGAGAAAGATGAGTTAGTGAGTCAAGGTAACAAAGTAAACAAGTGATTTTAAAGTAAATAACAAAGTTGCAACTGTCAGAGATTTGAACCCGAAACTTTAACATCCACATGATGAGCCAGGTAGACTGTCGACGTTGTCGACTACTACGTCACCATGGTACATGGTGGAACACATAACGTTGTCGACTACTACGTCACCATGGTACATGGTGGAACACATAACGTTGTCGACTACTACGTCACCATGGTACATGGTGGAACACATAATGTTGTAGACTACTACGTCACCATGGTACATGATGGACCACATAACGTTGTAGACTACTACGTCACCATGGTACATGATGGAACACATAACGTTGTAGACTACTACGTCACCATGGTACATGATGGAACACATAACGTTGTAGACTACTACGTCACCATGGTACATGATGGAACACATAACGCTGTAGACTACTACGTCACCATGGTACATGGTGGAACACATAACGTTGTAGACTACTACGTCACCATGGTACATGGTGGAACACATAACGTTGTAGACTACTACGTCACCATGGTACATGGTGGAACACATAACGTTGTAGACTACTACGTCACCATGGTACATGATGGAACACATAACGTTGTAGACTACTACGTCACCATGGTACATGATGGAACACAAAACGTTGTAGACTACTACGTCACCATGGTACATGGTGGACCACATAACGTTGTAGACTACTACGTCACCATGGTACATGATGGACCACATAACGTTGTAGACTACTGCGTCACCATGGTACATGGTGGAACACATAACATTGTAGACTACTACGTCACCATGGTACATGATGGAACACATAACGTTGTAGACTACTACGTCACCATGGTACATGATGGAACACATAACGTTGTAGACTACTACGTCACCATGGTACATGATGGAACACATAACGTTGTAGACTACTGCGTCACCATGGTACATGGTGGAACACATAACGTTGTAGACTACTACGTCACCATGGTACATGATGGACCACATAACGTTGTAGACTACTACGTCACCATGGTACATGATGGAACACATAACGTTGTAGACTACTACGTCACCATGGTACATGATGGAACACATAACGTTGTAGACTACTACGTCACCATGGTACATGATGGAACACATAACGTTGTAGACTACTACGTCACCATGGTACATGATGGAACACATAACGTTGTAGACTACTACGTCACCATGGTACATGGTGGAACACATAACGTTGTAGACTACTACGTCACCATGGTACATGGTGGAACACATAACGTTGTAGACTACTACGTCACCATGGTACATGGTGGAACACATAACGTTGTAGACTACTACGTCACCATGGTACATGATGGAACACATAACGTTGTAGACTACTACGTCACCATGGTACATGATGGAACACATAATGTTGTAGACTACTACGTCACCATGGTACATGGTGGAACACATAACGTTGTAGACTACTACGTCACCATGGTACATGATGGAACACATAACGTTGTAGACTACTACGTCACCATGGTACATGGTGGAACACATAACGTTGTAGACTACTACGTCACCATGGTACATGGTGGAACACATAACGTTGTAGGCCACTACGTCACCATGGTACATGGTGGAACACATAACGTTGTAGACTACTACGTCACCATGGTACATGGTGGAACACATAACGTTGTCGACTACTACGTCACCATGGTACATGGTGGAACACATAACGTTGTAGACTACTACGTCACCATGGTACATGATGGAACACATAACGTTGTAGACTATTACGTCACCATGGTACATGATGGAACACATAACGTTGTAGACTACTACGTCACCATGGTACATGGTGGAACACATAACGTTGTAGACTACTACGTCACCATGGTACATGGTGGAACACATAACGTTGTAGGCTACTACGTCACCATGGTACATGGTGGAACACATAACGTTGTAGACTACTACGTCACCATGGTACATGGTGGAACACATAACGTTGTAGACTACTACGTCACCATGGTACATGGTGGAACACATAACGTTGTAGGCTACTACGTCACCATGGTACATGATGGACCACATAACGTTGTAGGCTACTACGTCACCATGGTACATGATGGAACACATAACGTTGTAGACTACTACGTCACCATGGTACATGGTGGAACACATAACGTTGTAGACTACTACGTCACCATGGTACATGATGGAACACATAACGTTGTAGACTACTACGTCACCATGGTACATGATGGAACACATAAAGTTGTAGACTACTACGTCACCATGGTACATGATGGACCACATAACGTTGTAGACTACTACGTCACCATTGTACATGATGGACCACATAACGTTGTAGACTACTACGTCACCATGGTACATGATGGAACACATAACGTTGTAGGCTACTACGTCACCATGGTACATGATGGACCACATAACGTTGTAGGCTACTACGTCACCATGGTACATGATGGAACACATAACGTTGTAGGCTACTACGTCACCATGGTACATGATGGACCACATAACGTTGTAGACTACTACGTCACCATTGTACATGATGGACCACATAACGTTGTAGACTACTACGTCACCATGGTACATGATGGACCACATAACGTTGTAGACTACTACGTCACCATGGTACATTGTGGAACACATAACGTTGTAGACTACTACGTCACCATGGTACATGATGGAACACATAACGTTGTAGACTACTACGTCACCATGGTACATGATGGAACACATAACGTTGTAGGCTACTACGTCACCATGGTACATGATGGAACACATAACGTTGTAGGCTACTACGTCACCATGGTACATGATGGAACACATAACGTTGTAGACTACTACGTCACCATGGTACATGGTGGAACACATAACGTTGTAGACTACTACGTCACCATGGTACATGATGGAACACATAACGTTGTAGACTACTACGTCACCATGGTACATGATGGAACACATAACGTTGTAGGCTACTACGTCACCATGGTACATGATGGAACACATAACGTTGTAGGCTACTACGTCACCATGGTACATGGTGGAACACATAACGTTGTAGACTACTACGTCACCATGGTACATGGTGGAACACATAGCGTTGTAGACTACTACGTCACCATGGTACATGATGGAACACATAACGTTGTAGGCTACTAAGTCACCATGGTACATGGTGGAACACAACGTTGTAGACTACTACGTCACCATGGTACATGGTGGAACACGTTGTAGACTACTACGTCACCATGGTACATGATGGAACACATAACGTTGTAGGCTACTAAGTCACCATGGTACATGGTGGAACACATAACGTTGTAGACTACTACGTCACCATGGTACATGGTGGAACACATAACGTTGTAGACTACTACGTCACCATGGTACATGATGGAACACATAACGTTGTAGACTACTACGTCACCATGGTACATGGTGGAACACATAACGTTGTAGACTACTACGTCACCATGGTACATGATGGAACACATAACGTTGTAGACTACTACGTCACCATGGTACATGGTGGAACACATAACGTTGTAGACTACTACGTCACCATGGTGGAACACATAACGTTAACATGATGGACCACATAACGTTGTAGACTACTACGTCACCATGGTACATGATGGAACACATAACGTTGTAGACTACTACGTCACCATGGTACATGATGGAACACATAACGTTGTAGACTACTACGTCACCATGGTACATAATGGAACAAATAAAGTTGTAGGCTACTACGTCACCATGGTACATTGTGGAACACATAACGTTGTAGACTACTACGTCACCATGGTACATGGTGGAACACATAACGTTGTAGACTACTACGTCACCATGGTACATGATGGAACACATAACGTTGTAGACTACTACGTCACCATGGTACATGGTGGACCACATAACGTTGTAGACTACTACGTCACCATGGTACATGATGGACCACATAACGTTGTAGACTACTACGTCACCATGGTACATGGTGGAACACATAACGTTGTAGGCTACTACGTCACCATGGTACATGGTGGAACACATAACGTTGTAGACTACTACGTCACCATGGTACATGGTGGAACACATAACGTTGTAGACTACTACGTCACCATGGTACATGGTGGAACACATAACGTTGTAGACTACTACGTCACCATGGTACATGATGGACCACATAACGTTGTAGACTACTACGTCACCATGGTACATGATGGACCACATGACGTTGTAGACTACTACGTCACCATGGTACATGGTGGAACACATAACGTTGTAGGCTTCTACGTCACCATGGTACATGGTGGAACACATAACGTTGTAGACTACTACGTCACCATGGTACATGGTGGAACACATAACGTTGTAGACTACTTCGTCACCATGGTACACACACGTTGTGGTACATGGTACATGATGGACCACATAACGTTGTAGACTACTACGTCACCATGGTACATGATGGAACACATAACGTTGTAGGCTACTACGTCACCATGGTACATGGTGGAACACATAACGTTGTAGACTACTACGTCACCATGGTACATGGTGGAACACATAACGTTGTAGACTACTACGTCACCATGGTACATGGTGGAACACATAACGTTGTAGACTACTACGTCACCATGGTACATGATGGAACACATAACGTTGTAGACTACTACGTCACCATGGTACATGATGGAACACATAACGTTGTAGACTACTACGTCACCATGGTACATGATGGAACACATAACGTTGTAGACTACTACGTCACCATGGTACATGATGGAACACATAACGTTGTAGGCTACTACGTCACCATGGTACATGGTGGAACACATAACGTTGTAGACTACTACGTCACCATGGTACATGGTGGACCACATAACGTTGTAGACTACTACGTCACCATGGT
Source organism: Cherax quadricarinatus (assembly GCF_038502225.1). Taxonomy (NCBI): domain Eukaryota; kingdom Metazoa; phylum Arthropoda; class Malacostraca; order Decapoda; family Parastacidae; genus Cherax; species Cherax quadricarinatus. The sequence continues at coordinate 26,711 of NW_027198983.1, forward strand.
ACATGATGGAACACATAACGTTGTAGACTACTACGTCACCATGGTACATGGTGGAACACATAACGTTGTAGGCTACTACGTCACCATGGTACATGATGGAACACATAACGTTGTAGACTACTACGTCACCATGGTACATGGTGGACCACATAACGTTGTAGACTACTACGTCACCATGGTACATGATGGACCACATAACGTTGTAGACTACTACGTCACCATGGTACATGGTGGAACACATAACGTTGTAGGCTACTACGTCACCATGGTACATGATGGAACACATAACGTTGTAGACTACTACGTCACCATGGTACATGATGGAACACATAACGTTGTAGACTACTACGTCACCATGGTACATGGTGGAACACATAACGTTGTAGGCTACTACGTCACCATGGTACATGATGGAACACATAACGTTGTAGACTACTACGTCACCATGGTACATGGTGGAACACATAACGTTGTAGGCTACTACGTCACCATGGTACATGATGGAACACATAACGTTGTAGGCTACTACGTCACCATGGTACATGGTGGAACACATAACGTTGTAGGCTACTACGTCACCATGGTACATGGTGGAACACATAACGTTGTAGGCTACTACGTCACCATGGTACATGGTGGAACACATAACGTTGTAGACTACTACGTCACCATGGTACATGGTGGAACACATAACGTTGTAGACTACTACGTCACCATGGTACATGGTGGAACACATAACGTTGTAGACTACTACGTCACCATGGTACATGGTGGAACACATAACGTTGTAGGCTACTACGTCACCATGGTACATGGTGGAACACATAACGTTGTAGGCTACTACGTCACCATGGTACATGATGGAACACATAATGTTGTAGACTACTACGTCACCAAGGTACATGATGGAACACAACGTTGTAAGCTACTACGTCACCATGGGACATGGTGGAACACATAACGTTGTAGACTACTACGTCACCATGGTACATGGTGGAACACATAACGTTGTAGACTACTACGTCACCATGGTACATGGTGGAACACATAACGTTGTAGCTACTACGTCACCATGGTACATGATGGAACACAGTTGTGCTACTACGTCACCATGGTACATGTTGGAACACATAATGTTGTTGACTACTACGTCACCATGGTACATGATGGAACACATAACGTTGTCGGCTACTACGTCACCATGGTACATGATGGAACACATAACGTTGTAGACTACTACGTCACCATGGTACATGGTGGAACACATAACATTGTAGGCTACTACGTCACCATGATACATGATGGAACACATAACGTTGTAGACTACTACGTCACCATGGTACATGGTGGACCACATAACGTTGTAGGCTTCTACGTCACCATGGTACAACACATAACGTTGTAGACTACTACGTCACCATGGTACATGGTGGAACACATAATGTTGTTGACTACTACGTCACCATGGTACATGATGGAACACATAACGTTGTAGGCTACTACGTCACCATGGTACATGGTGGAACACATAACGTTGTAGACTACTACGTCACCATGGTACATGATGGAACACATAACGTTGTAGACTACTACGTCACCATGGTACATGATGGACCACATAACGTTGTAGGCTACTACGTCACCATGGTACATGATGGAACACATAACGTTGTAGACTACTACGTCACCATGGTACATGATGGACCACATAACGTTGTAGGCTACTACGTCACCATGGTACATGATGGAACACATAACGTTGTAGGCTACTATGTCACCATGGTACATGGTGGAACACATAACGTTGTAGACTACTACGTCACCATGGTACATGGTGGAACACATAACGTTGTAGACTACTACGTCACCATGGTACATGATGGACCACATAACGTTGTAGGCTACTACGTCACCATGGTACATGATGGAAAACATAACGTTGTAGACTACGACGTCACCATGGTACATGATGGACCACATAACGTTGTAGGCTACTACGTCACCATGGTACATGATGGACCACATAACGTTGTAGACTACTACGTCACCATGGTACATGGTGGAACACATAACGTTGTAGACTACTACGTCACCATGGTACATGGTGGAACACATAACGTTGTAGGCTACTACGTCACCATGGTACATGATGGAACACATAACGTTGTAGACTACTACGTCACCATGGTACATGATGGAACACATAACGTTGTAGACTACAGGACCAATGGATAAGGGAATCAAATTGTTTAATGGCCTGTAAAACGCTGAGGGAATCCGAAATGATCACAAACGCCGAAAGAGACGTACACGTAATACAGAGAAACGCTATGAAGATGGCATACAAGTTGGCTGTAAAAATACTAGCCGAGTCTAACAAATGACCCCGGACAACATCGTCAGGCAACACCGCCGCGAACCCAACACCGTCAGAAGATTTAGAACCATCTGTATAAACAGAGATGGAATGCACATGCGACCGAAAGTGATCAAGAAAATGAGCAAGAAGCAGCCGTAGGTAGGAGAGCTTTGGCGCAAGGCATAAGGGGAGAACTGACACGAGCCGTCGGAACCTCCCAAGGGGCAAGGGAAAAGACAGATACCATATGAACATATAAGGGAGGCAACTGGAGAGAAGATCAGAGTGAGTGAAGATGAAGACAAAATGGTCAGAGTTAGCAGGGGCGCTGAACCAATAACGGGCTTCTACTAACATCTGAGACCAACCTATATGTAGAAAGAGCACAAAGGTCATGAGAGCGGACAAAGTTACGAAGGCAATGAGCATCACGACGATCGGCTAAGGAAGGAACATTTGCCTCAGCATACAGGCTTTCAACAAGGGATGAACGAAAGGCACCAAGGCATAAACGTAGACATGATGATGAAGGGGATCTAACTTAGAAAGAGTTGTAGGAGAAGCCGCAGAATAGACTTGGTCGCCATAATCCAGCTTCGACAAGACTAGGGTGGAATGCAATCGAGTGATGGTCCGGTGATCTGCTCCCCCATGAACGATGCGCAAGAATTTTAAGGAGATTCAGCCTATCATGGTAAATTGCCTTCAAAGAAGAAATGTGAGATTTCCATGCCAACCGGCGATCTAATAGAAGGCCAAGAAACTTGACCGTATCACATTCTGGGATACGTGAACCGTGTAAATACAATGGAATATCTGGGGCAAGAGGATGTCTAGTGAAGGTAATGAAATGGGTTTTCGCACTAGAAAATTTAAATCCATGCGAAGTGGCCCAATGGAAAACATGGTTAATCGCATCCTGAAGGGAGGCCGCTACCAGGCGACAGTCAGCGCCTGTGTAAGCTATAGCGAAATCATCCACATAAAGTGACGACCAAATATGCGATGGAAGAACGGACAGTAGATCATCTATAGCCAAGAGAAAAAGGTTAGTACTAAGGACAAAATCTTGTTGGACTCCCTCGGCCTGAACAAAGTCTGAGGAAAGCGAGGCGCCAACACGGCTATGAAAATGTCTTTCAGATAAGAAAGCAGCAAGGTCGGTAGATTACCGCAGAGGGCTAAGGATTGGGCGTGGGCTAAGATGTTATACCTCCACGTGGTGTCATATGCGTTTTCGAGATCAAGAAGACTGCTAGGATGGAGTGTTTATTAGCAAAGGCATTTCGCACATACGTATCTAAGTGGAGCAAGGGGTCCAAAGTAGAGCGGCCCTTGCGAAAGCCATATTGGCGAGGAGAAAGACTATTGTGAGTCTCTAAATACCATATCAGACGTCTGTTTACCAATCGTTCCATAACCTTGCAGACTACACTGGTCAGAGCAATGGAATGATAGTGAGAGGTATCAAGTCCCGAAGTGCCTGGTTTGCGAAACGAAAGTACAATGGCAGATTTCCATTGATGAAGGAGAGCCCCTCGTGTCCAAACAAGATTGAAAAGACGCAAAAGGACTGTAAGGGCTGTAGAATGCAGAAGCTGTAGCATATGGATATGAATACCATCAGGCCCAGCTGCCGATGACCGGCAAGCGGAAAGCGTGAACTGTAGCTCTAAGAGAGTAAAAGGTACGTTATTCGGCTCCATCCAATCAGAAGAGAAATCCAAGGGCGATTGCTCCCTGGTAGAATTAGAAGCGAGAAACAATGGACAGAGGTGAAGCCCTTAGGAGACATGGACAAGATAGTTCCCGATTTCCGTGGCAACTTCAAGAGGTTCCGCAGCACTAACCCCAGCAACCAGCAAAGCGGGAGCTGGATCTGGAGCATACTTGCCACATAACTTACGTATCTTCTTCCAAACCGCACACGTAGGGAAAGTCGAGGTAATGGTAGAAACGTAGTCTTACCAACAAGTGCGTTTAGCATCGCATATGATGCGGCGAGCGACTGCCCTTGCCCGCTTAAAATCCAAAAGAATATCTGAAGTCCGATTATATCGATAACGTTCCCACGCATCACGTTTCAAACGCACTGCACTGGCACACGCAGGAGACCACCAAGGCACGCATGTCTGAGAATGCCTGCCTGAGGTTTGAGGAATAGAACGTGATGCTGCAGTCAAAACTAAGGTCGAAAACTGGTGCACCAGCTCATCAATAGAGGACGAATGGTCCCCACAAAAAAGCGATGAGAATACAAGTCCCAATTCGCTCGTCCAAATTGCCAATGGGGGCTACGAGGCGGTCGGGAATACGTAGTAGAAGTAAGAAGAATAGGAAAGTGATCACTGTCGTGCAAATCTGGGAGAACAGACCAAGCGTAATCAAGTGCAATTGACGAGGAGCAGATAGAAAGATCAATGCAAGAGAGAGACTGAGTGCGAGAGTCAAAATGGGTGGGAGCACCGGTATTTAAAACATGAAGAGGATGAGAAGTGAGAAGAGTCTCCAACTGATCACCACAAGAGTCACAGTGGGACCCTCCCCAAAGATGATGATGAGCATTAAAATCACCTAACAACAAGATGGTCGGCGGCAGAGAAGAGATCAAGGACGCAACATCCTAGATACAGAATGCGCGGGAAGGGGAGAGATATAGAGAGCAAACTGTAAACCACCTGTGCAAATACATACAGGCTGGAGTATAATGCAGCAGAGAACGAACAAAGGCCTGTTGAAACGGTACACCGATGCGCACAAGAGGCGCACTTTCATTAAAAGTTTCATCAGGAGAGGGATGAGAAGAATGCATCAGCACATAGCTCGAAATGGGATGGATAACCACTGAACGTGCTTTAGGCTCTTGTAACCCGACACATACAGGGGAAAACTGGGAGAGCAACACCTAGAGCTCTCCCTGATTACCCCTGAGGCCACGAATATTCCATTGTAAATAAGTCATTATTCACAAAGATAGGTATGCTAACAATGAGAAGCAATAAAATCTACAGGCTAGTAGGGTCAGTGAAGTCAATGTGTGGAGGCAGAGGAAAGCCTGTAAGCAAGGAGGAATCAGAATGCTGTGAAGGAAAAGATTGCTGTGAGGACTGTGAAAAATAAGAAGGGGCATAAGGAGAAGCATTGGTGTCCATTCAGGGTTTCGTCTCCGCAATATAGTCCGAGATAGCATCAAGTGTTTCAGCGGACAGGGATGATGCCGATACCGTGACTTCAGAGACAGGTATGGTAGAGCAAGTAGAGATCGAGGAGACCATGGAGGGAACCAAAGAGGTCTGAGAGGGCAGGGGAGTATGAACCTGGAGAAATGCTCCGGCGAAGACAGAAGAGTTCTGCAGAGGAACAAGCGAGGAAGGAGGCTGGAAGGGGACTGGGGAAGAAGTCTGGGGGGGAAGGAGAAGTGACCACACAAGGGAGGGGTGAACTTCCACCTTCGTTTGAAAGTTTGAAAGGGGTGAGAACTAGGCACCGAGGCTGAAAAGGAGAACTGTTACAGAATTGTAAGCACTGCAGGAATGCGAGGAGACTTGGGCTGGTGATAGGCGCGACGAAGGTGCAGGCGTGCGAGAACTTGCAGACTGGGAAACTAATAGGCGAGATGCAGAAGAAGTAGTGGCAGGAAGAGGTAAGGAGGTGGGGGTTTCAGAGGGTAAAACAGCAAAAGAATTAGAGTCGGGGGTGACCCCGGTAGACATGGTACTAGAGGAGCTGGTAGGCTGGGGAACCGCCAGGGTTGTAGGTTTCCTAGCTACTCGAGAATAAGGAACACGAAGAAGATTCCCCTGAAGGCGGAGCCGAGAGACAGCCATAGCATAAGTAATGCCTTCGCTCTCCTTAAGACAACGGATTTCATGTTCATTAAGATAGACCTGACATTGGCAGGATAGAGAAGGGTGAGTTTCATTGCAATTAAGACAAATGGGGGGAAGACTGCAAGATGTTTTGGAATGATCTGCGGCACCGCAGACTGGGCACTCTGCTGCAGACCTGCAGTATTTAGCGGGATGTCCGAAGTGCCAACAATTTTGACACTGCTGGGGTGTAGAACCACTTTACGGACCCATAGGCAATGTTCTGCGATATAAACGGAGGACGGGAGTTCACGGCAGTCAAAGGTTGAGCAAGTGATGTTACTGGGAAAGCTCCTCTGCCCACAAGCAGGCAGGACATACGTATCCACTTTGAGAATTGGAAGGTCCTGAAAGGCTAATTGCTCTAAAATATCGTCACCGAAAGACAGAAAATCACACTTTACAATGGTATGTGATAAGACCACCATACCACTGCAAGAATTGAGGGTAGCGTGCTTGTGAACTGTGATAGGAATGTTATCAATGGAAGTACGATGGGAAAGATAATGAGCTTGCATTCTGAACTGTAGCAATGCGCGCACCACCCTGAAGAGCGTGAAAGGATATATTTTGGCCAACGTGTCATAAAAGATCTTTACTGATACTGTGGTCTGAAGGATAATCAGTTGGAGATGTTGGTTGTAAGGAAAAGAATTTTGTCCACTGTTTACTTGTAAGTATGGTGCGTTAAGAAAGTGGGTGTCGTGTAGGTTGTTTCTGGGTGGAATGAGCAGAAATCGAAGAACCGTCATCAGCAAATGATCTGGAACGTTTAGGTGTAGGACTGCAGGTGGCCCAACCTGAAGCAGGTGGACGATCCGAAAACCGTCCCACAGTATGTGGGGAAGCTGGACACATAGTTAAAGACGTGCAAGAGGCAGAGGCACTAGAAGAAATGGGTGGAGCCTCGGTACCTGAAGCAGGTGATGAATCATCAATAGCAGAAGGTGCAGGGGTATGGTTAAAGCCTGGAGAATGGTCCAATAATCCCCCTACCTAGAAACCATAATCCCAGCTGGGAGGACCCCAGAGGCTACAAACGGGATTGGGAAAAGGGACGGTTGGGAGGTGGGAGGAAAGGGAAAAGACGGGGATGGGGAGAATGAGATAGGAAAGGGAGGATGGGGGGCAATTTGGCTCGGTCTGAGGAACCATAGCTAGTAGCTTTAGTGTAGCACCATAGCTAGTAGCTTTAGTGTAGCACCATAGCTAGTAGTTTTAGTGTAGCACCATAGCTAGTAGCTTTAGTGTAGCACCATAGCTAGTAGTTTTAGTGTAGCACCATAGCTAGTAGCTTTAGTGTAGCACCATAGCTAGTAGCTTTAGTGTAGCACCATAGCTAGTAGTTTTAGTGTAGCACCATAGCTAGTAGTTTTAGTGTAGCACCATAGCTAGTAGCTTTAGTGTAGCACCATAGCTAGTAGTTTTAGTGTAGCACCATAGCTAGTAGCTTTAGTGTAGCACCATAGCTAGTAGTTTTAGTGTAGCACCATAGCTAGTAGCTTTAGTGTAGCACCATAGCTAGTAGTTTTAGTGTAGCACCATAGCTAGTAGCTTTAGTGTAGCACCATAGCTAGTAGTTTTAGTGTAGCACCATAGCTAGTAGCTTTAGTGTAGCACCATAGCTAGTAGTTTTAGTGTAGCACCATAGCTAGTAGCTTTAGTGTAGCACCATAGCTAGTAGCTTTAGTGTAGCACCATAGCTAGTAGTTTTAGTGTAGCACCATAGCTAGTAGTTTTAGTGTAGCACCATAGCTAGTAGCTTTAGTGTAGCACCATAGCTAGTAGTTTTAGTGTAGCATCATAGCTAGTAGCTTTAGTGTAGCACCATAGCTAGTAGTTTTAGTGTAGCACCATAGCTAGTAGTTTTAGTGTAGCACCATAGCTAGTAGCTTTAGTGTAGCACCATAGCTAGTAGTTTTAGTGTAGCACCATAGCTAGTAGTTTTAGTGTAGCACCATAGCTAGTAGTTTTAGTGTAGCACCATAGCTAGTAGTTTTAGTGTAGCACCATAGCTAGTAGCTTTAGTGTAGCACCATAGCTAGTAGCTTTAATGTAGCACCATAGCTAGTAGCTTTAATGTGGCACCATAGCTAGTAGCTTTACTGTAGCACCATAGCTAGTAGCTTTAATGTAGCACCATAGCTAGTAGCTTAAATGTAGCACCATAGCTAGTAGCTTTAGTGTAGCACCATAGCTAGTAGCTTTAGTGTAGCACCATAGCTAGTAGCTTTAATGTAGCACCATAGCTAGTAGCTTTAGTGTAGCACCATAGCTAGTAGCTTTAATGTAGCACCATAGCTAGTAGCTTTAGTGTAGCACCACAGCTAGTAGCTTTAATGTAGCACCATAGCTAGTAGCTTTAATGTAGCACCATAGCTAGTAGCTTTAGTGTAGCACCATAGCTAGTAGCTTTAGTGTAGCACCATAGCTAGTAGCTTTAGTGTAGCACCATAGCTAGTAGCTATAGTGTAGCATCATAGATAGAGCCTTCTGTGTAGCACCACAGCTAGCAGCTTTAGTGTATCACCACAGCTAGTGCCTTCTGTGTAGCACCACAGCTAGCAGCTTTAGTGTAGCACCACAGCTAGTACCTTTTGTGTAGCACCACAGCTGGTAGCTTTAGTGTAGTACCTTTTGTGTACCACAGCTAGTGCCTTCTGTGTAGCACCACCTAGCAGCTTTGTGTAGCACCACAGCTAGCAGCTTTAGTGTAGCACCACAGCTAGTACCTTTTGTGTAGCACCACAGCTGGTAGCTTTAGTGTAGCACCACAGCAAGTACCTTTTGTGTACCACCAAAGCTAGTGCCTTCTGTGTAGCACCACAGCTAGCAGCTTTAGTGTAGCACCACAGCTAGTGCCTTCTGTGTAGCACCACAGCTAGCAGCTTTAGTGTAGCACCACAGCTAGTACCTTTTGTGTAGCACCACAGCTAGTAGCTTTAGTGTAGCACCACAGCTAGTACCTTTTGTGTAGCACCACAGCTAGCAGCTTTAGTGTAGCACCACAGCTACTAGCTTTAGTGTAGCACCACAGCTAGTACCTTTTGTGTAGCACCACAGCTAGTAGCTTTAGTGTAGCACCACAGCTAGTACCTTTTGTGTAGCACCACAGCTAATAGCTTTAGTGTAGCACCACAGCTAGTACCTTTTGTGTAGCACCACAGCTAGTACCTTTTGTGTAGCACCACAGCTAGTAGTTTAGTGTAGCACCACAGCTAGTAGCTTTAGTGTAGCACCACAGCTAGTAGCTTTAGTGTAGCACCTAAGCTAGCAGTTTTAGTGTAGCACCACAGCTAGGAGCTTTAGTGTAGCACCACAGTTAGTAGCTTCAGTGTAGCACCACAGTTAGTAGCTTCAGTGTAGCACCACAGTTAGCACCTTTAGTGTAGCACCACAGCTAGTAGCTTTAGTGTAGCACCACAGCAAGTACCTTTTGTGTAGCACCACAGCTAGCAGTTTTAGTGTAGCACCGCAGCTAGTAGCTTTAGTGTAGCACCACAGCTAGTAGATTTAGTGCAGCACCACAGCTAGCAGCTGTAGTGTAGCACCACAGTTAGTAGCTTCAGTGTAGCACCACAGTTAGTAGCTTCAGTGTAGCACCACAGTTAGTAGCTTCAGTGTAGCACCACAGTTAGCAGCTTTAGTATAGCACCATAGTTAGCAGCTTTAGTGTAGCACCACAGTTAGAAGCTTCAGTGTAGCACCACAGTTAGAAGCTTCAGTGTAGCACCACAGTTAGCAGCTTCAGTGTAGCACCACAGTTAGAAGCTTCAGTGTAGCACCACAGTTACCAGCTTCAGTGTAGCACCACAGTTAGAAGCTTCAGTGTAGCACCACAGTTAGCAGCTTCAGCGTAGCACCACAGTTACAAGCTTCAGTGTAGCACCACAGTTAGCAGCTTCAGTGTAGCACCACAGTTAGAAGCTTCAGGGTAGCACCACAGTTAGCAGCTTCAGTGTAGCACCACAGTTAGCAGCTTTAGTGTAGCACCACAGTTAGAAGCTTCAGTGTAGCACCACAGTTAGCAGCTTCAGTGTAGCACCACAGTTAGCAGCTTTAGTGTAGCACCACACTTAGTAGCTTCAGTGTAGCACCACAGTTAGCAGCTTCAGTGTAGCACCACAGTTAGTAACTTTAGTGTAGCACCACAGTTAGTAGCTTCAGTGTAGCACCACAGTTAGAAGCTTCAGTGTAGCACCAGAGTTAGTAGCTTCAGTGTAGCACCAGAGTTAGTAGCTTCAGTGTAGCATCA
>NW_027198984.1:0-37167 GCF_038502225.1 Cherax quadricarinatus
TACACACACAGAAATCAGGCAGAGAAATAAATGTGTTAATTGCACCTGAAATATAGTTATTGTTAATATATCCTTCCTGTAAAAACTCTCCAGGATTCAAATATGAATTACCATTCTAACTTTGATAATTCTTGCCTGCAGGCCACCATGATACAACTTCAACATCATAATTTACATAAAATGTCCTGGCTCCTAAATGGCTGCTCAATCTGCTGTCTAGGGGCTTTTAAATTACACTGAGAAACAAAGCAGCTCTTGGGACAGCATGTATCTTCATACAAATTATGAAGCATGAGTGCAAATAATTAATATAGTATAAGGAAGCACACACAAACTCACCTATACAAAAATATATCTATATATTAAATAACTTACATGCAATTTATAAACTACAACAGAAATCCACCACACTCCAGTTCACATTAGCTCACTAGCACACTGCTACTAGAGAGTTAAACAAAAATATCAACAGGAAGGATCCATGACATACACCTCTCCCCTCCTCACTTGTGCCTGGTAGACTAGTAACCAGCAGGCAAAAACACCATACAGTACTCTCTCATAAACAGGCCTCTGCATACTAGGACCTTACAGAAAAACCCTGTGAGCACTAAAACACAAACACCTATGGTATACACTAAAAAAATTTACACAACAACAAATACTCACACCGCTACATCTTGCTTCCTCTGCTGTGTTTAACACTTAAATGGCACAAATGTATATATGTTTTTTTCAACATCTCAAAGTATGTAAAAAAATGTAGATCTTCTTTTTTGTTTTACATTTGAAAATGTGTAAAAAAAAATTTTATCTACATTTTTTTTGTTATATTTGAAAATATGTAAAAAAAAAGTAGATCTACTTTTGTAGCAATACGAATTTGAACATCGATCTGTTTGGACCATTTATGGGTTAACTTACTGCCTAAACACACCTCACCTCTTCTGACCACTCTGCCTGACTGACAGGAATAAAACACGTCCAGATTCAGAATAATACCGGAGCTATAAAGCATTATTGTTTATACAATTATTTTTTAATATTGTACTCCATAATATGTGAGTCCATTGCTTACCTTGTCAGCAGTTTAGTGGCTCGTCAGGAACACCATGCTTCAAGAAGTTTCATATATACTCCAGCATGTCTAAAACATTGCTGGGACCTGTATATATTTCTAGACAATAGTAAATTACAAAGGCAGGTAAAAATATTTACCTGTCAGTGTGATTGTGAATACTTGAAAACTATTTCAGAACCTAATATTAGTGTCAGAACAAAGATTGGCTATGAAATCACAATAACTGTTATAAAATGTAATTATCAGAACATAAAAATTATATAAATTAAAATAAAAATGAGAAAAAAGGTATATCGGCAACACTTCTGCAAGTGGCAGAAGTCGATGTTGCTGTCAGGTGAGCATCCAGAGCCAACTTCACAGTCTTATATCTCGGTAAGTACCGGTCCTATTTTTTTATTTTTTGGTCTTATAATACACAGAAAATTGCCCTCTTTAAATAAAATATCCTGGCTACTAAATGGCTGCTTAATTACACTGAAAAAAAAAAACAGCAACTCTAGGGCCAGCATGTACTCATACAAATTATGAAGCATGAGTGCAAATAATTAGTATAGTGTTAGGAAGGATACAAAAAACTCACCTATACAAAAATATATCTAATATAATAATAAGTAACTTATATACGACTTACAATCTGCTCCAAAAAACACCACACTTCAGTTCACATTAGCTCACTAGCACACTGCTACTAGTGACACAAAATTTTACATACATTTATAAACAGGGGGGCTCCATGACACCTCCCTCCCCCCTTCACTTCTGCCTGGTAGACTAGTTACCAGCAGGCAAAGACACCTATGGTATACACTAAAAAAAACCACCCAACACCACATACGCCCACCCAGGGCCGGATTACCGCATAGGCAAACTAGGCATTTGCCTAGGGCCCAGCGCATTTGGGGGCCCGGCGGTCCAAGCGCACACCGCTACATCTTGCTTCCTCTGCTGAGGATAACCTACTGCACACACCTCATCTACTCCTTTCCTGGCCACACTAACTGACCAGGAATAATACACATTTGGTTTCAGTTCAATCCCAGAACTATGGAGCATTTTTTTATATAATATTTTTCTGTAGCACACTGCATAATAGCGGTCCTCCTGCCTACCAGCTTCTCTGGTGCTGTGTCACATGAAGTCACCCCCATTTCTAATTCTTTTCTTGTTTTTACCTTCTGAAACCCCCACCTCCTTGCCTCTTCTTACCTATACTTCTTCATCTTCTTGCCCTCTAGTTTCTCAGTCTGTGAGCCCTCACACGCCTGCATCTTCTTTGAGCCTATTCTGTGAAGCTGAACCTATCACCTGTGAAGAACCTATCACCTGTGAAGCTGAACCTATCACCTGTGAACCTGTCTCTTGAACCTGTCTCTTAAGTCTCTTTGCATTCCTCCAGTGCCTTCAATTCCCCAACAGATTACTTTTTTGGCCTCGGTGCCAAGTTCTCACCCGCTTTCTAACTCACATACGAAGGTGGAGTTTCAACCCCCATTCGTGTGGTCCCCTCTTCTCCTCTTCCCCCCAGACTTCTTCCCCATCCCTCCTTCCTTTCCTGTTCCACTGAAGGACTTTTCTCTCCTTGTTGGTGCATTTCTCCAGGATCATACTCCCCTCCCCTCTCAGACCTCTTTGTTTCCCTCTATAGTCTCCCTGATCTCTACTTGCTCTACCTCACCTGTTTCTAAACTCATGGTATTGGCATCTTTCTTGTCTGCTGAGACACTTGACACTGTATTGCAGAGACGAAACCCTAAATTGACACCGGTGTGCCTCCTTCTGCCCCTTCTTATTTTACACAACCCCTGGAGCAGTCTTTTCTCTCACTGCATTCCGATTCCTCCTTGCTTACACACTTTCCATTGCCTCCACACATTGGCTTTGCTGACCCAACTAGACCATAGATTTTATTGATTCCATGTATCAGAAATCTTCCCTATGAGGATATACTGAGGGCCCTGAATCTGCACTCTTTTGGAAGGTGTAGAATTATGTGGAATATGATTGGGTGTATAATTGGAAAACAGGAATAAATAAAGGGGATGTAAATAGCATGCTGAAAATTTCCAGCCAAGACAGGACTCACAGCAATGGTTTCAAGTCAGAAAAATTCAGATTCAGGAAGGATATAGGAAAGCAGTGGTTTGGTAATAGAGTTGTGGATGAGTGGAACAAACTCCCCAGTACCTTCATAGAAGCTAAGACGTGTAGTTTTACAAATAGGTTAGATAAAAACATGAGTGGGTGTGGGTGGGTGTTAGTTGGACCTGACTAGCTTGTGCTACTAGGTCTGATGCCGTGCTCCTTCCTTAAGTGGAAGTGACTTGACTAGGTGGGTCATTGGGATAATCCAGAAGGGGGAACATGGACCTGCTTCTCATGGGTCAGTAGGCCTGCTGCAGTGTTCCTTCTTATGTTCTTATGTTATCCATCTCATTTTGGGATATGTGTTGTTGCATTCTTCTGATCCCTTTCCTGATGAAACTTTTAATGAGAGTGCACTACTTGTGTATATTGGTATACCGTTTCAACAGGTCTTTGTTCTCTGCTGCATTATACTGCATCCCATATTTATCTGCATAGGTGGTATACAGTTTTCTCTCCCGTGCATTCTGTATCTCTGATATTGCATTCTTGACCTCTTCTCTATCACTGCCCATCTTGTTATTAAGTGATTTTAATGTTCATCATCTATGGGGAGTATCCCACAGTGACTCTCATGGTGATCAGTTGGAGATTCTTATCACTTCTCATCCTCTTCATGTTTTTTTTATGAGAGCTCTGACTCATTTTGACTCACACTCAGTGTCTCTCTTGCATTGTTCTTTCTATCTGCTCCTCTTCAGTTGCACTTGATTATGCTTGGTATGTTCTCCCAGATTTGCATGACAGTGATCACTTTCCTATTATTCTTACTTCCACCTTGTATTCCAGCCCACCTCGTTGCCCCCATTGGCAATTTGTACAAGTGATTTGGGACTATATCCTCTCATCTTACCACTTCTTTGTCCTCTATTGATGAGCTGGTGCACCAGTTTTCGACCTTAGTTTTGACTGCAGTGGCAAGTTCTATTCCTCATACCTCAGGCAGGCATTCTCAGACATGTGCCTTGATGGTCTCCAGTGTGTGGCCTGCAGTGCATTTGAAACATTCTGCATAGGGCTGTTATCAATATAATCAGATAGCGGATTGTCTTTTGGATTTTAAGCAGGCAAGGGCAGTTGCTTGTCATTCATACGTGATGCTAAATGCACTTGTTGGGAAGACTATGTTTTTACCTTTACCTCGACTTCTCCTATATATGCGGTTTGGAAGAAGGTATGGAAGTTGTATGGCAAGTACACTCCAGGCCCAGCTCCTGTTTTGTAGGTTGCTCGTGTTAGTGTAGTGGAAACTCTTGAAGTTGCCATGAAAATCAAGAACTGTCTTTTTTGTGTCTCCCAAGGGCTTCACCTCTGTCCCTGATTTCTTGATTCTAGGTCTGCCAAGGAGCAGTCACCCTTGGATTTCTCTTCTAATGGGATGGAGCCATGTAATGCACCTTTTACTCTTTTAGAGCTACAGTCCAGACTTTCCTGCTTGCTGGTCATCGGAAACTGGGCCTGATGATATTCATATCCGTATGCTACAGCATCTGCATTCTACAGCCCTTACAGTCCTTTTGCATCTTTTCAATCTTGTTTGGATGTGAAGGGTTCTCCATCAACAATGGAAATCTTCCATTGTACTACTGTTTTGCAAACCAGGCACTTCAGGGGTTGATACTTCTCACTATTGTACCATTGCTCTGACCAGTGTAGTCTGCAAGGTGATGGAACAAATGGTGAATAGATGTCTGGTACGGTATTTGGAGACTCACAATTGTGGCTTTTGCAAGGGCCGCTTTAATTTGGACCTCTTGCTCCACTTAGATACTTATGTACAAAATGCCTTTGTTAATAAATTCTCCATCTTAGCAGTCTTTTTTGATCTAGAGAAGGCATATGACACCACTTGAAGGTATAACATCTAAGCTCAGGGCCACTCCTTAGGCCTCCATTGTAATCTACCGACCTTCCTGCTGCTTTCTTATCTGAAAGACATTTTTGTGTCAGTGTTGGCACCTCATTTTCCTCTGACTTTGTTCAGGCCAAGGGAGTCCCACAAGGTTGTGTCCCTAGCAGTACCCCTTTTCTCTTGGCTATAGATGACCTACCTTCCATTCTTCCCTCGCATATTTGGTTTTCGCTTTTTGTGGATGACTTCACCATAGATTACATAGGTGCTGACTGTCACCTGTTAGTAGCCTCCCTTCATGGATTTAAATTTTCTAGTGTATAAACCCATTTTATTACCTTCACTAGATGTCCTCTTGTCCCAGATTTTCTATTGTATTTGCATGGATCACATATCCCAGAATGTGATACGGTTAAGTTTCTTGGCCTTGTATTCAATCGCTGGTTGACATGGAAACCTCACATTTCCTCTTTGAAGGCAGCTAGCCATGGTTGACTGATCCTCCTTAAAATTGTTGCACATCGTTCATGGGGAGCAGATCTCTGGTCTCTACCACCATTTGTATTCTGCCGTAATCTTGTCAAAGCTGGATTATGGCAACCAAGTCTATTCTGCGGCTTCTCCTGCAACTCTTTCTAAGTTAGATCCCATTCATCATTAGGGTCTACATTTATGCCTTGGTGCCTTTCATTCATCCCCTGTTGAAAGCCTCTATGCTGAGGTGAATGTTCTTTCCTTAGCCAATCGTCATGATACTCATTGCCTTCATTACTTTGTCCGCTCTCATGACTTTCAGGTTCCTTCTATGTATAGTTTTATCTCAGACATTAGTGGAAGCCCATTAATTGATCGGCACCCCTGCTTAATCCATTTGTTTTCTCTAGGTCTTCACTCACTCAGGTCTTCTCCCCACTTGCATCCCTTGTATGTTGATATAGCATCTGCCTTTTCCCTTCCTCCTTGGGAGGTTCCAATGGTTTGTGTCTGTTCTCCCCTACTGCTGTGTGCCAAAGCTCTTCTACCTATGACTGCTTCTTGCTCTCTTTTTCTTGATCACTTCTGGTCGCATGTTCATGCTGTCACTGTTTATACAGGTGGTTCTAAATCTTCTGATGGTGTTGGGTTTGTGGTTGTGTTCCCTGACAATGTTGTTCGGGGTCATTTGTTAAACTCAGCTAGTATTTTTACCATCAAGTTGTATGTCATCCTCATAGTGTTTCTCCATATTACATATATGTCTCTATTGGCTTTTGTTATCATTTTGGATTCCCTCAGTGCTTTACAGGCCATTTAACAATTTAATTTCCCTTATCCATTGGTCCTTCATATTCAACTATGCACCGCATAGACAGCAAAAACAAGGACTTCTTTTTCTGTTGGGTCCCTGCACACGTTGATGTACAAAGTAATGAACAGGTGGATGCTGCTGCACGGTCTGTGGTACATGATCATCTGGTTTCCTATAGAGATATTCCATTCAGGGATTATTTTACCGTTATCTCTACCCTTTTCATGGCTTTTGGCAGCAACTGTAGTCGGACTTGCACAATAACAAATTGCACTCTATTAAACCACTTTTGGGTTTGTGGCCATCTTCTTACTACTGTTGCCATACTCAGGAGACTGTGCTCTCCCATCTCTGCATTGGCCATACTCTCATTACCTATGGGTATCTCATGGAAGGATACCCTATCCCTCTCTGTGAGGCTTGTCAGGCCTCTATTTCGGTTCTTCACTTTCTCGTGGATTTCCCGGTTTTCCAGGAAGCTCGCAGGATTTATCTCCAATAACACCACTGCCTTATCACTCTTGCGTTATCTTGCCTTCTTACAGATGGCGCTGCCTTTGACTTACTATCACGATTTTACTTTTTGTCAGCAACTGCTTTACTATATGAACTTTGACAAATAACCCTTAGCATCCCTTCCAGCCCTTTTCTCACCTCACCTCTGATCTCCTCACCACCTAGCTGTTTATATATCTCTGGTACTATTTTCTGCCCCACAGCACAGCATGACTCTTGTCAGTTTAGTGCTTTGATTATTTATTT
Source organism: Cherax quadricarinatus (assembly GCF_038502225.1). Lineage (NCBI taxonomy): Eukaryota > Metazoa > Arthropoda > Malacostraca > Decapoda > Parastacidae > Cherax > Cherax quadricarinatus. Next base: position 7,129 of record NW_027198984.1, read on the forward strand.
ATTTTATTTATTTTTTATTAATTTGAACATGATACAGAGAAGTACAGAGAAAAACAGTAGTTATAGTGCAACATGCCAAAGCCCCTTGTATGCAGAGCATTATGGGCAGGCTTAAAATTAACTTAAGATAAACTAAGCAATGATATATTCAGTGGTAAAACATTATTGTAAACAGATAACAATTAAGCACGAAAGAGTTTTACAAAGACAGGTCATGTGGTCATTTACTGTGTTGCTGTGCATTCAGTAGAATGAAGTATTCTGTTAGGTAATGTAATTAAAAAATAACAAAGTTTGATTGGGTCACAGGTTAAACATTTATGAGATACAATTATGAGAAACATTTATGAGATACAATTTGTGAGATACAATTATTCAGTATTTATTTAGTTGTAGGTGAGTAAGTGATTTTTGAGAAGAGACTTGAATTTATAAACAGGCAGTGTTTCTTTTATATTCACAGGTAATGAATTCCAGATTTTAGGGCATTTTATGTGCATTGAGTTTTTGCATAGCGTGAGATAGACATGAGGAACTTCAAAGAGTGATCTGTGTCTTGTGTTATGGTCATGTGTTCTGTTGAGGTTGGTAAGGAGATGTTTAAGGGGAGGGTTTATATCCGAGTTAAGTGTTCTATGTATGTACGGATGTTTTGTATGGTGAGTAGGTTTAGAGTTTTGAATATTGGTGGAGTGTGCTGCCTGTAGTGGGAATTTGTTATCATTGTGACTGCAGCCTTTTGTTGGGTAATTAGTGGTCTGAGATGGTTTATTGTTGTTGAGCCCCATGCACAAATTCCATAGGTGAGATAGGGGTAAATAAGTGAGTCATATAGGGCCAGGAGGGCTGACTGTGGAACATAGTACTATATCTTCGATAGTATGCCTATGGTCTTGGAAATTTTCTGGGAAATTTGTTGTGTATGTGTTTGAAATTTGAGTCCATTATCAAAGTGGATTCCTAAGAATTTTCCCTCTTTGAGCTTTGTGATAGGTGATCCATTTATCATTATGTTAAGAGGGACATCTGTAGCTCTGTTACCAAACAGAATGAAGTAGGTTTTGTCAATGTTTTGAGAAAGTTTGTTAGTCCTCATCCAGGTAGATATTTTCTGTAATTCAGTATTCACAGTATTGACTAGCATGACTGGGCTCGGGTGAGAGAAGACATATGTAGTGTCATCTGCAAATAGAGTGGGTTTGAGTAGTTGTGATGCATTTGGTAGGTCATTTATGTATATGAGAAAGAGTAGAGGGCCAAGGGCACTTCCCTGTGGGACACCAACTGTGCAGAAGAGTTTGCCCCATCTGTGTACACATACTGGATTCTGTTGCTGAGGTATAACTTTAGGTAGTTGAGGGAGTGCCCTCTTATACCATAGTGCGACAATTTTATGTGGAACAAGTCATGGTCAACTGTATCAAAAGCTTTATGTAAGTCAGTGAAGATCCCTAGTGGGACTTCTTTTTTCTCTATTGCATTGTATATTTGTTCTAGCATGTGTATAATAGCATCATTAGTATTTTTATTAGGCCTTAACCCAAATTGACAGGGGTTGAGTATGTTGTGGGAGATGAGGTAGGAATAGATTCGCTTATGAATTAATTTTTCTAAGATTTTAGAGAGAGGGTGTAAGTTGGATATTGGCCTATAGTTATTCAAGTCAGTTTGGTCACCTCCTTTATGGATCGGGGTGACCCTTACTATTTTGAGAACTGTAGGGAAGGTAGAGGATTTGATGGATTTGTTAAAGAGTGTTGCAATGATTGGTGATAGCACTTGTGATGCTTTTTTGTATATAAAGGGTTGTAAGGTATTTAAATCTCCTCTCTCTTGTCTTGTTCCAGTCGACCAAACTCATAGCAGTTTCACTAGAACTCCTTTTCTTCCACCCAATAAAGTGATCAGAAGTTGGTAATTTGGCCAGTTTTATACAAAATTGAAGAAAGACCAATTTCAAAATAGGTTCCAGAATAAAAAATGCAATCATACCTAGTACTAAAATAACATTGTGTCTTTTCATTAGTCATGTCTCAAGGCCCCTTTTATATTACGCTTGCTTTCCATATTGAAAATTTACTGTTATGCAGACTACTGCATTAGTGTAAAAATGATATAAATAATATCAGTGCATTTGTGGAAGCATATTAGACCCACCAGTTGACGTGTCTTGGATGACTGACGGAATTTGTTTACTCCTGAACATCGTCAAAAATCAAACATTTGTACTAATTTGAGTTCACTTTCAAGCTACTTTTTGTTTGTTAACCATTAAAAAATCTCTATTTCTGTAATATGTCTTCCATTCTGTCAAATGACACCAAGAAAACGAGAATACAACCATAAATACCATACAAAATTACACCACAAATATGCTGTTTTAAACAAAAACTCGGTCCCAGTTTTTTCTCATGCACTGAATGCTGCAGGATTTTTTTATGCTATATATACTGACCACTCAGACCCATTCTCTCATACGTAGGCCTACCAGCTATCTCCTGCAAGACTGAAAGCTGCTAGAATTTTTTGCATAGTACTACAGGATTGACATTGGCTTCTAAGCAGTAATAATATGGGACTGACAGTGAATGTGTTAAAAATGACAATTTTATTTAGTGAAATGTGATAATAGGAAAAAATATTTTCTTGTTGAGTATATTTTGTTGTTAATTGTGGAATATTGTACTATACTGACTCATGTTTCTATTGCAGAAATATTTTGTGGAAGATTACCAAGTTCTGTCCTGCCAGACATTATATCTTCAGTACTACAAGAAAGGCAACATCTGTTATCCTTGTGAATTTTTAACTACTAAGTACTAACAAGCTGATTCCCACCAAGGCAGAGTGGCCCAAGAAAGAAAAACTTTCACCATCTTTCACTCCATCAATGCTTTACACTACTTGATAAAACTGCAACATACACCCCTCCTTCTGATAATTCTATCTAAATATGCATGGTAGTTAATAGAAAAATACATGCTAGTAATACTGTAATTAATAATTTTCAGAAAAATCTGTATAAAAACAAGATAAAATAATAATAAAAGTGATGTTGAGTGTATCTGCAGTGTTCCACTACATATATTACTCTTTTAACACACAAAACAAAAATTATGATAGTGTTTTAATGCACAATATAAACTTTATTAGTGCTTATAAGTAGGGAAAGTTTTGCTTAAATAAATCTTAACATGGGAATATGTTCATAAGGAAAACTGTGTTTTCAGTCTCCAAAATAGTTGAAAAAACTATCTTGAAATAGACATGTGAGTACATAAGGAAGATTAACTATACCAATGTTGTATGACTAAAATATTTTAAATGAAATACCATTGTTTAAAAAATATGGAAAAACATAAAGAACATAAACCATATCAGTGTTCACAGTGTCTGAAACATAATCTTGTGAGACATATGAGAGTACATGCAGGAGATAAACCATATCAATGTTCAGAGTGTCTTGTGTAAAAGGCAGACATATGAAAGTACATACAGGAGATAAATCATATCAATGTTCAGAGTGTCTGAAATGTTTTAGTATAAAAGGCAATCTTGTGACACATATGAAAGTACATACAGGAGATAAGCCATATCAATGTTCAGAGTGTTTGAAATGTTTTAGTCAAAAAGGCAGTCTTGTGACACATATGAGAGTACATACAGGAGATAAACCATATCAATGTTCAGAGTGTCTGAAATGTTTTAGTCAAAGAGGCAGTCTTGTGACACACATGAGAGTACATACAGGAGATAAACCATATCAATGTTCAGAGTGTCTGAAATGTTTTAATCAAAAAGGCAGTCTTATGAGTCACATGAAAGTACATACAGGAGATAAACCATATCAATGTTCAGAGTGTCTGAAATGTTTTAGTCAAAAAAGCAATCTTGTGACACATTTTAAAGTACATACAGGAGATAAACCATATCAATGTTCAGAGTGTCTGAAATGTTTTAGTATCAAAAAGGCAGTCTTGTGAGTCATATGAGAGTACATACAGGAGATAAACCATATCAATGTTCTGAGTGTCTGAAATGTTTTAGTCAAAAAAGCAATCTTGTGACACATATGAAAGTACATACAGGAGATAAACCATATCAATGTTCAGAGTGTCTGAAATGTTTTAGTATAAAAGGCAATCTTGTGACACATATGAAAGTACATACAGGAGATAAGCCATATCAATGTTCGGAGTGTCTGAAATGTTTTAATCAAAAAGGCAGTCTTGTGAGACATATGAGAGTACATACAGTAGATAAACCATATCAGTGTTCTGAGTGTATGAAATGTTTTAGTCAAAAAGGCCATATTGCGAGACATATGAAAGTACATGCAGGAGATAAAACATGTTAGTGTTGAATGTTAAAGTAATATTTTAGTTATAAACTCATCAGAATATATAAAATGAATGTACCATAACAGTGTTGAGAGTGAAATATGTTACTAATAATAATAATAATAATAATGATAATAATATCTTTATTTACTACAAGTACATGTACAAGGTATACAGGCCTAGTTGGCATCAATGACATTCTACTATATAGAAAGCCCCTTGTTATGCTGAGCATTTCCCACAAATTAGGTCCTTGGCCCAGGATGCAACCCACACCAGTCCACTAACTCCTAGGTACCCATCTTACTGATGGGTGAACATAGACAACCGGTGTAAAGAAACACCCCCAATGTTTCTACCCACACCCTCTTCAAGGGGGGCTCCTTGACGTGGTGAAGAGGCTTTTGGTCTGAGGAATTAAACCTGTTGGTCTCCTTCCTCAGACCAAACCTAATTATCCCCCAATCCCCCTTCCCTATCCCATTATCCCCATCTTCCTTTTTTCCTTTCCTCCTCCTCCCCACCCCTCCCTTATTCCCTTCCTCTTTTTGGCCTTTGGGATTCTTCCCACAGGCAAGCTAGTTCCTAGGTAGGGGGAAGGGTACCAGGGTCCATCTCATTCCATTGAGGTTCTTGGTGGTGGTGTAGTTTGCCGTGGAATCTGGATTGTCTGGAGATGTCCCAATCCCTCTCCGGTCTCCCAAGGAGTGGCTTTGGGTATCTTTCTGGTGACGGGTGTATCTCTGGAGGCCGCCTTTTGGATTCAAAACATCAGAGATCGTGCTACTGAAAGAAATATCCTAATTGGGGTTATTATGCTCAGGCAAGTCCATTCAAACTGATGCAAAGAATCCCTTTAAATTTTCCTCAGCAGTGGTGAGCACCCGATGGATCTAAAAAACAACCCAACCTCCACATGAACCAGATACATGATCTACGTCGAGTAAGGCAACAGGGCACTTCTCTGCTCCATGGAATATTACCCTATTCCAAAATACCATTCCTCCTTCCCCCCCCCCCCACAAATATTTCTTAAATCACAACCAAAGCTTTGCCTTACCTGGAGTTTACCTGGAAAGGGTTTTGGGGGTCAATGCCCTCGCAGCCCGGTCTGAGACCAGGCTTCATGGTAGATCAGTGTCTGATCAACCAGGCTGTTGCTGCTGGCCACACGCAAGCTGATGTATGATCCACAGCCCCGTTGGTCAGGTACTGATTTTAGGTGTCTGTCCAGTGCCTTGAAGACAGCCAGGGGTCTATTGGTAATCCCCCTTAAGTATGCTGGGAGGCAATTGAACAGTCTTGGGCCCCGGACACTTATTGTGTTGTCTCAGTGTACTTGTGGTGCCCCTGCTTTTCATCGGGGGAATGTTGCATCTCCTGCTGAATCTTTTGCTTTCATATCGAGTGATTTTCGTGTGCAGGTTTTGTACCAATCCCTCCAGGACCTTCCAAGTGTATATTATCATATATCTCTCTTGCCTGCATTCGAGGGAATACAGATCAAGAACCTTTAACCGTTCCCAGTAGTTTAGGTGCCTTATTGCACTTACATGTGCCGTGAAAGATCATTGTACACTCTCAAGTTCTGCATTGTTGCCAGCCTTGAAGGGGGGCATTAGTGTACAGCAGTATTCCAGCTTAGGGAGCACATGCAGTTTGAAGAGAATCATCATGGGCTTTGCATCCCTAGTTTTGAAGGTTCTCATTATCCATCCTATCATTTTCCTAGTGGATGAGGTAGATGCATTGTTGTGGTCTTTGAAGGTGAGATCCTCTGACATTATCACTCCCAGGTCCTTCACATTACTTTTCTGCTCTATTATATGATTAGAACTTGTGGTATACCCTGATACATATATAATTTCTTCAAGTTTTCCATATCTGATTAGTTGAAATTTCTCCTCATTGAACTTCATATTGTTTTGAGTGACCAATTCGAAGATTTGGTTGATGTTCGCTTGGAGTCTCGCAGTGTCTTCGATGCAGGTCACTGCTATGGTGATCCAGGTGTCATCCACAAAGGAGATGTACGCTATTGCTTAAAGAGATGTAAGCTATGGATTTCAGAGATTTAAGCTATGGCTTAAAAAGATGTAAGCTATGGCTTACAGAGATGTAAGCTATTGCTTACATCTCTGTCTATGTCAGAAACAAGGATGAGGAATAGAATGGGAGCGAGTACTGTGCCTTGTGGAACAGAACTTTTTACCATGGCTGCCTGGGACTTTACTCTGTTTACTATTACTCTTTGTGTTCTATTTGTCAGGAAGTTGTAGATCCATCTACCAACTTTTCCCGTTATTCCTTGAAGCCAAACAGGATTCCTTAAGCTATACTGATAACCTAGTCACACAGAGCACTCTTTTACAAATTATTTACATTACGGCTAACAGTAACAGCCTGGTTGATCAGGCCCTGGTCCACCATGAGCCCTGGTTACAGACTGGGCCATGGGGCGTTGACCCCATGAACCCTCTCCAGGTATATTCAACGATGGTTCTGTACACCAATCCACTGGTGCAACCGGTAGTGCTGCTGTTGTACAGAGTGATGGCTCTCATAAAGAAACTGGAGCACACATCAATAACTGGGCCTCTACCCTTCAAACAGAACTGTTTGCCATACTCCTTGCACTCAAATGCATCCATGTATCTAAGGTTGACACTTTAATTGTAACTGATTCTCTGTCATCCATAAATGCTCTCAACTCTTTAAGTATCAATTGTGGCATGCTTGTGTCAGAAGCCAGACACAGGTATGGTAGGATTGTGGAGAGTGGAGTCAGAGTGCTCATGCTGTGGATTCCATCTCACATTGGTCTTCATATGCATGATAGAACTGATGAATTGGCTAAGTTGAATGATTTCAAAGAGGGGATAGATTACAATCTTGGCTTGTCAGTTAGCAGTTTGAGAATAATAATACGAAAAGAACTTCAACTGAATTTTATTGACTTAAGACTCAGGGAGATTGACACAGTGAGTCCATCTATCATCACTCTATCATGCAGGAGAAGCCACATGTCTATGGCGCATCCGATAAAATAAGCTGACTCTTGGATGTCACTACTGCCCGGCTCCGGCTGGGTTACAAGTATCTTTGGCAGTTTAACCCTTAAATGGTCCAAACATATATATACGTTTTTTCAACATCTGAAAGTATGTAAAAAAATGTAGATCTTCTTTTTTGTTTTACCTTTGAAAACATGTAAAAAAAACTTTTACCTACATTTTTTTTTGTTATACTTGAAAATATGTAAAAAAAAGTAGATCTACTTTTGTAGCACTGTGAATTTGAACGTCGATCTGTTTGGACCGTTTAAGAGTTAAATCACCACCACTAGATGTACACCCAATGAAATGTAAACTTTGCCAGATGGACTATTGTCACACCCTGCATCATTATGTACTGGAGTGTGATCAAATTAATGCATTCAGGGACAACTCACTCAGAAATGTTAAAGATATGTTAGAGTATTTTATCCACAGTTGTATATTACAGACCATTCTGAAAAAGTACACTGACTTTGCTCACTGTAAATAAAGCATTACCATGTGTGTGCACTTATGTGTGTGTTTGTGCATGTATTTGTTTACCCATGTGTGTGTGCAATCACATAATTGTACTTGCCTATTTGTCGTTGCAGGGATCAAGACTCTGCTCCTTGCCCCTCCTCTTCACTGAATGCTACTAGGTCCTCTCTCTCCCTGCTCCATGAGCTTTATCATACTTCATCTTAAAGCTGTGTATGGTTCCTGCCTCCACTAACTCACTTCCTAGGCTATTCCACTTCCTGACTACTCTATGACTGAAGAATACTTCCAAACATTCCTTTGACTCATCTGGGTCTTGAACTTCCAATTGTGACCCCTTGTTTCTGTGTCCCCTCTCTGGAACATCCTGTATCTGTCCACCTTGTCTATTCCATATGGTATTTTGTATGTCATTACCATGTCTTTCTCTGACCTTCCTGTCCTCCAGTGTCGTCAGGCCGATTTCTCTTAACTTTTCTTCACAGGACATACCCGTTCGCTCTGGAACTAACCTTGTCACAGGCCTTTACACTTCCTCTAATTTCTTGACGTGCTTGATCAAGTGTGGGTTCCAAACAGGTGCTACATACTGCAAAACGGGCCTGACGTACACGTTGTACAGTGTCTTGAATGATTTCATACTAAGATATCTGAACTCTATTCTCAGGTTTGCAAGGCACACATATGCTGCAGCAGTTACCTGGCTGATGTGTGCCTTCAGAAACATGCTCAGTGTTATACTCACCCCAAGATCTTTCTCCTTGAGCAAGGTTTGCAGTCTTTGGCCACCTAGCCTATACTCCATTTGCGATCATCTTTGCCCTTCCCCAGTCTTCATGACTTTGCATTTGGTGGGGTTAAATTCGAGAAGCCAGTTGCTGGACCAGGTGTCCAGCCTGTCCAGGTCTCTTTGAAGTCTTACCTGATCCTCATCTGATTAAATTCTCCTCATTAACTTCACATCATCTGCGAACAGAGACCTCTTCAAGGGGGGGCTCCTTGGCATGGTGAAGAGGCTCTTGGTCTGAGGAATTAGACCTGTTGGTCTCCTTCCTCAGACCAAACCTAATTACCCCCCAATCTTCCCTTCCCTATCCCATCCTCGCTTTTTCCTTTCCTCCTACTCCCCCAAGTCCCTTCCTTATTCCCTTTCTCTTTTTGGCCTTTGGGATTCTTCCCACAGACCCACTGGTTCCTAGGTAGGGGGAAGGGTACTGGGGTCAATCCCATACCATTGAGATTCTTGGCAGTGTTGTAGTTTTCCATGGAATCTGGATCGCCTAGGGATGTCCCATTCCCTCTCCGGTCTCCCGGGGGGTGGCTTTGGGTGTCTATTGGGAGACGGGTGTATCTCTGGAGGCCGCCTTTTGGATTCCAGGGGTGGTGACCAAAGGAGGTATGATTTGTGGTGGATATCCGGCTGCCCTCTCTTTTGTCCATCGAGGTAGCTCAGCAGATGTGAGATTGCTATCCTTGATTGCTGGTATACTGGCATGAAGGGTAGGGAATGGAATGGGTTCCATGCTGCATCTGCACTACTTGCGGTGTTGAGGTTCTCTAGGGCATGTCTGGCCATTCCAGTCCTCCTAGGAACTATTCCTCCCCATTCCCTCCCCTTTTTTTTATTCTTTTTTTATTTTTATTTTCTTTTCTATCTTTTTTTCTTAAAAACAAAAAGAATGAAGTAACCTAAACATGGAAGCCAAAGTCCATGAACCTGCTACCCCCGGGCCCCTATTTGATACCACCCCCCATTCTGACCCTGCCTCATTTTTTGACCACTCTTTGGACACTCCAGTTGCCCCTGTACCTCTTGCTGGTGCTGTTTCATCACCCACTTCAGGTACCTGGGTTACGACTGACTCCTTCAATTTGTCTGCCCTCCGCTCTCCTTTGACTATGCTTCCGGCCTCTCCCTCTATGGTGCAGCAATTTTCGAATCACCAGCCCGTTTCATGTTGGACCAACTCCAGTCCCACTCCTAAATGCCAACGCCAATTACCTGATGATGATACTTCACCTTCTCGTTCTTCTCAGAAAGGATCAACACGTAATGCACTCCCTTTCCACACTCGGTTTCAGAATGCAAAATGGACTAAATTGGCCATTCTAATACATCTTGCAGTTGGCCTACCTCTTGCCTTAACCCTTTCAGGGCTTTGGCCATACTAGTACGACTTACAAGCCAGGGTTTTTGATGTACTAGTATGCCTAAATTCTAGCGCCCTCAAATATAGTGAGAGAAAGCTGGTAGGCCTACATATGAAAGAATGGGTCTATGTGGTCATTGTGCACCTCTTCAAGGGGGGCTCCTTGGCGTGGTGAAGAGGCTCTTGGTCTGAGGAATTAGCCCTGTCGGTCTTCTTCCTCAGACCGAACCTAATTACCCCCCATTCTCCCCTCCCCTATCCCATCCTCCCCATCCTCCCCTTTTTCCATTCCTCCTCCTCCTCCTCACCCCTCCCTTTTGCCCTTCCTCTTTTTGGCCTTTGGGATTTCTCCCACAGGCGCGCTAGTTCCTAGGTAGGGGAAAGGACACCGGGGTCCATCCCATTCCGTTGAGGTTCTTGGCGGTGGCGTAGTTTGCCGTGGAATCTGGATTGCCTGGGGATGTCCCGATCCCTCTCCGGTATCCCGGAGTAGCTTTGGGTGTCTTTCGGGCGACGGGTGTATCTCTGGAAGCCACCTTTCGGATTCCGGGGGTGGTGGCCGAAGGAGGTATGCTTTGTGGCGGATATCCGGCCGCCCTCTCTTTTGTCCACCGAGGTAGCTCGGCAGATGTGAGGTTGCTATCCCGGATTGCTGGTTTACTGGCATGAAGGGTAGGGTATGGCACGGGTTCCATGCTGCATCTGCGCTACTAGCGGTGTTGAGGTCCTCTTGGGCGCGGAGGGAGATTTCCGGCCCTTTCATTCCTCCTGGGAACTATTCCTCCCCGCTCCCCCCTTTTTTTATTCTTTTTTTTATTTTTATTTTCTTTTCTTCTTTCTTTTTTTTTCTTAAAAACAAAAAGCAAAGGAGTAACCTAACCATGGCAGCCCTAGTCCATGAACCCACTACCCCCGGGCCCCTTCTTGATACCGCACCCCATTCTGACCCTGCCTTGTGTTTAGACCACTCTTCGGACACTCCTGATGCCCCTGTACCTCTTGCTGGTGCTGTTTCCTCACCCGCTTCAGGTACCGGGGCTTCGACTGACTCCTTCGATTTGTCTGAACTCCGCTCTCCTTTGACTATGCTTCCGGCTTCTCCCTCTACGGTACGGCAATTTTCGAATCGCCCGCCCATTTCACGCCGGACCAACTCCGGTCCTACTCCTAAACGCCAACGTCAATCTCCTGATGATGCTCCTTCGTTACCTTCCCATTCTACTCGGAAAAGACCGACACGTCAAGCACTCCCTCTCCACGCTCAGTTTCGGACCACACAATGGACTAAATTCTTTACTTTAAGACCGACTTCTTCTTCTGCCTACCTTTCTGACCATAGTATTGGCAAAGCGCTCCTGCGTCATGTTGGTAGAGATATTTCATTTCATGCTCTCAAGAGCGGTACGCGCATCGTCACTGTCCAGAATGCTACCCAAGCTCATGATCTTTCTCTCCTTTCGAATATCGATACTACTCCTATCACTATTGAAAAACATCTTTCTCTCAATTCTTGTAGTGGTACTGTCATTCTGCCCCATACCATAGTCCAACAGAATTTCCAGTCATGTGGCAATGACATTTTTGAACAGCTGGAACTCCAGGATCTCCCAATCCTCAAAGTAGACACTTATGTCCTTCCTGCCCGGGGGCGGAGACGTTACCCTTGCAATGTGGCTCGTTTAACTTTTGACAGCCGAGAACTCCCGTCCTCTGTATATGTCGCGGGACATCGGTTACAAGTTCGAAAGGTGATACCTACACCGCAACAATGTAGAAATTGCTGGCGTTTTGGTCACCCAGCGAAATATTGCAGATCTATGGCCGAATGCCCAGTCTGTGGTGCCGACGACCATTCTAATACATCTTGCAGTCAACCTCCATCTTGCCTTAATTGTAATGAAGCTCACCCTTCGTACTCCCGCCGTTGCCAGGTCTACTTAAATGAACGTGAAATCCGTTGCCTCAAAGAGGCAGAAGGTCTCCCTTATGCTATGGCAGTTACTCATCTCCGCCTCCAAGGGAGACTACCCCGTGTTTCTTATTCTCGTGTTTCCAAACATCCCCCCACTTCTGGGGTCCCATCTTCTGCAGCCTCCTCTGTTGTTACCCCTCCCATAGCCACTACGGCATCTAATCCTTTTGCTGTCCTTGGCTCTGACGTCCCGACTACAACTCAGTCTGTTCTCACATCTTCGCGTCCTTCCTCACAAGCCCCAGTATCGACAAGACCTCGTACGACACCTAATACCAATCGCCCCTCTACTCAGAAGTCCAAAAAATCCACATTGCTCAAATCTTCTTTGCCCCTTCCTTCCCTTCTTCCACCTCCACACTTTACCTTTCCAGTCTCTGTACCTAGTTCTTCCCCTCTCTCTGGCTCTATTACAAGTGTGGAGATTCACCCTCCTCCTCGTACTATGCCTTCCACCCCCGTCCCCTCCCAAGTTTCTCCCTCTTCTGCCACCTCCCAGGTTTCTGCCTCTTCTGTCCCCCCCCACACTTCATCTCCAGTCCCTTACACTTTTCCCTCCCCCTCTACTTTGGTACAGTCCATTACTGTCCCAATCTTTACTCACCCTCCTCCTCCTATCTCCAATATGGTCTCCCATACATCTTTGAATTCAGAAACACTTGAAGCCATTTCAGAATATATTGCAGAGACTAAACCTTCAATGGACACTGATTCACTTCCTGTTCCTTCTCTTCCCTCTCCTCCATCTTCACAACCCCATTCTTCGCAACGCTCCGTTCATTCGCTACTTGAACATCTTCCAATGCCACCACACGTTGACTTTTCTAACCCCTCTAGTCCGTAGGTGCCTTTACCTACAGATTCCTGATATTTTCTTCATCGCCAATCATGGCCTATTTACAGTGGAATATCCGCGGCCTCAGGGGTAATCGGGGTGAGCTTCAGATGTTGCTTTCCAGGTTTTCCCCTGTTGGTGCTTGCTTACAAGAACCAAAATTACACTCGGCTGTTTTCCAACCTATCTCAGGCTATAATTTATTGTATTCTTCGGATCCTTTCTCAGATGGGACCTTTAATGAAAGTGCCCTTCTTCTACGCAATGATATTCCGTACTGTCAACTATTTGTCCATACCTCGCTGCATTACACTGCAGCCCGTATCCACTTGAATAAGTGGTTTACAATATGTTCTTTATATCTCTCTCCTTCTCGAGCATTTTCTATCCCAGACTTTGCCTTTCTTGTTTCATCCTTACCACCACCACTTCTGTTACTTGGTGATTTTAATGCCCACCATTTCCTCTGGGGGGGGTCTCATTGTGACTCACGTGGCATTCAGTTGGAGGCTTTTCTTGCCTCTCACCCCCTCCATGTTTTAAATACGGGTACTCCCACCCATTTTGATCCTCGTACTCATACTCTCTCTTGCATCGATCTATCAGTCTGCTCTTCCTCCACTGCACTAGACTTCACCTGGTCTGTTCTACCAGACTTACATGACAGCGATCATTTTCCGATCATTCTTACTTCTCCTTCCTATTCACCACCTTTCCGTAGCCCTCGCTGGCAATTTGATCGGGCAAATTGGGATCTTTACTCACACCTCACTGCTTTTAGTGAGGTTCCTTCTTCATCCTCCATTGATGAGCTCCTACACATCTTCTCGACGTCAGTTTATACCGCAGCTTCTCATTCTATACCCCAAACCTCAGGCAGGCATTCTCAGAAGTGCGTGCCTTGGTGGTCTCCTGCTTGTGCTCGTGCAGTACGTTTGAAACGTGCTGCATGGGGCAGGTACCGGTACAATAGAACCGCTGAGAGACTTCTTGATTTTAAGCAGAAGCGTGCGATCGCTCGCCGTGTCATCCGTGAAGCTAAACGCACTTGTTGGCGAGACTATGTTTCCACCATCACCTCTGCTTCTTCTATGAGTGCAGTCTGGAAAAAAGTGAGGAAATTGAGTGGTAAATACTCTCCTGACCCGGCTCCTGTTCTACGGGTCGCTGGTGTTGATGTAGCAAACCCTCTCGACGTTGCCATTGAACTTGGCACACATCTGGTCCGTATTTCCCGAGGGCTCCATCTATGCCCCTCGTTTCTTTCCTCAAAGTCTGCCAGAGAGTTAGTACCCTTGGACTTTTCTTCTCTCAGAGAAGAACAGTATAATGTGCCTTTTACACTTCAAGAACTGGAGGCAACGCTCTCAGCTTGCCGATCATCGGCAGCTGGGCCTGACGACATTCATATTCGTATGTTACAACATTTACATCGGTCAGCCCTTGTAGTCCTCTTACACCTCTTCAATCTTATTTGGGCACAAGGAGTTCTTCCCCAGCTGTGGAAATCTGCCATTGTTCTCCCTTTCCGCAAACCGGGTACTACAGGACATGATGCCTCCCACTATCGCCCCATCGCTCTTACTAGTGCAGTTTGCAAAGTGATGGAACGTCTCGTAAATCGACGTTTAATGTGGTATTTAGAGACACACAACAGTCTCTCCGCTAGTCAATATGGCTTTCGTAAGGGTCGTTCTACCATAGACCCCTTACTACGCTTGGATACGTATGTTCGTAATGCCTTTGCGAATAATCACTCAGTTATTGCCATATTTTTTGACCTTGAGAAGGCATATGACACAACTTGGAGGTATAATATTTTGGCCCAGGCCCATTCCTTAGGCCTCCGAGGCAATCTACCATCCTTCCTTAAGAACTTTTTAACTGACAGACATTTCCGTGTTCGAGTCAATAATGTTCTTTCCCCGGACTTCGTCCAAGCTGAAGGTGTCCCTCAGGGATGTGTTCTAAGCACAACACTTTTTCTCCTTGCTATAAATGATTTGGCCTCTGTTCTTCCACCCAATATTTGGTCATCACTCTATGTTGATGACTTCGCTATTGCTTGTGCAGGCGCTGACTGTCATCTTATTGCAGTTTCTCTCCAGCATGCGGTCGACCGTGTTTCCACTTGGGCCACCACGCATGGGTTTAAATTTTCAAGTACCAAAACTCACCAAATTACTTTCACTAGACGCTCTGTTATCTCCGATCATCCTTTGTATCTCTATGGCTCCCGTATCCCCGAACGTGATACAGTCAGGTTTCTAGGCCTTCTCTTTGACCGTCGGTTATCCTGGAAACCTCACATTACCTCTCTGAAGGCAACTTGTCACAGCCGGCTAAACCTTCTTAAAACCCTTGCTCATCTTTCCTGGGGAGCTGATCGTCGAACTCTGCTTCGCCTACATTCAGCCCTCGTTTTATCGAAACTCGATTATGGTGACCAGATTTATTCCGCGGCCTCTCCTGCTACTCTCTCTAGCCTTAACTCTATCCATCACCAAGGATTACGTTTGTGCCTTGGTGCTTTTCGCTCTTCCCCTGTTGAGAGCCTCTATGCAGAAGCGAATGTTCCATCCTTGTCTGATCGCCGTGATGCCCATTGCCTTCGCTACTATGTACGCTCTCACGATCTACACAATCCTTCCATTTATAGAATGGTCACCGATATTAGTAGACATTCTTTATTCGTTCGCCGCCCCTGTTTGCTCCGTCCCTTTTCTCTTCGCCTACATTCACTCTTGTCTTCCCTTCAGTTACCACCTTTATATGTTCATGTAGCATCTCACTTTTCCCTACCCCCCTGGGAAGTTCCAGCTGTTCGGGTCTGTTCTTTCTCACTCCCTTGCTCGAAAGCTCAACTGCCTACGGTGGCTTCCCGCTCTCTTTTTCTTGATCACTTCCACTCCCATTCTCATGCCACCGCTGTGTACACAGATGGCTCTAAGTCTTCAGACGGCGTCGGATTCGCAGCAGTGTTTCCGGACAGCGTCGTGCGGGGACATTTACTATCTTCAGCTAGCATTTTTACTGCTGAACTGTATGCCATTCTTGCAGCACTTATTCGTATCGCATCTATGCCTGTGTCATCATTTGTAGTAGTCTCAGACTCCCTTAGTGCTCTACAGGCTATACGAAAATTTGATACATCTCATCCCCTAGTTCTCCGTATCCAACTTTGGCTACGCCGTATCTCTACCAAACATAAAGATATTGTTTTTTGTTGGGTCCCTGGTCATGTCGACGTACAGGGCAATGAACAGGCAGACACTGCTGCGCGGTCAGCAGTACATGACCTACCAATTTCCTATCGAGGTGTTCCATTTCTGGACTATTTTGCTGCAATAGCTACCCACCTTCGCACCCGTTGGCAACAACGTTGGTCAACTCTGCTCGGTAACAAACTTCATTCTATTAAACCGAGCATAGGTTACTGGCCGTCTTCTTGTCATCAGTGCCGAGGTTGGGAGACCACTCTCTCCCGCCTTCGCATTGGCCACACTCGTCTTACTCATGGGTATCTCATGGAGAGGCACCCTGTTCCTCTCTGTGAGCAGTGTCAAGTTCCAGTATCGATTAGCCACATTCTGTTAGACTGCCCTCTCTATCAACGAGCACGCAGAATTTACCTCCAACGTCGTCTTCGTTCTACTACTCTCTCTTTACCTTCCCTTCTTGCTGATGGACCCTCCTTTAATCCTGACTCTCTCATTGACTTCTTGACAACGACTGATTTACTCCACAAACTCTGATGATACTTTTCGCACTCCCCTCAGCCCTTTCTAGTTCAGTCTCTTGCTGCCCTTTACCCCTTTCACCATCCACTGCCCCGCTGTTATCCGTAACCTATTACTCATCCCTCGCCTCCCTTTTGCCATCCTCGCGCAGCGCCCTAGAGCACATTTTTTTTAAGTGTTTTAGCATAAAAAAAAATAATTTAGGGTCAGTACGTACTGAGGTATGAGGCCGCGAGGTTGGCACTTGGCGATCACCTGACGGCAACATGGAGCACTGCTGCTTGCAGAAATTCAACATATTTACCATTTTCTTCCATTTTTTTTTTTTCATTTTCTTGGTTTGCATGATATGATAATTATGTTTCATAGTAAGTCATTTGATATCAATGCCAACTTTTGTTTATACACCAATATTACTTATGAAATTTTTATCATATTGTCATAAACACACATGTACACACTGACAGGTGATTTTGCACACCTGGCTGAATCACACATTATTATCTACAACTATATACAAGTATTTACATGTCCCACTTATGTTTCTAGAACTCCACAATTGTATGATACTCCATGAAGCATGGATTCATACAGAGTGTCACCCCACACTGGTGACACATGAATCGTGTGTCCTTCCGCTGTTGGGGTCATTTTTTGGTGGTAGCACACACAATACACTTTTTCTGGGCATTCTTCTTCTTTTGGGTAAGTGGTATTGGTACCAGATAGTGACAGTTAGGAGTGATTCGGTCTGGCACTTCCCCCACTGGCTGTGGTTGGGGGACAGGTTGTGGTGTGACAGGTCACTGTTGAGGGGAAGGTACATGTGTGGTACCATACTTTCTTGCTATCTGTTTGACGAGATTCAGAGAGAAATCTGCAAAACGTTGTCGTTTTCCAGTCTTTACTTCGTACATATTGAATGCATTGAGCACTGCAGTGTCTACAAGGTGAAAAAACAGTTTTATATACCACTCGCGACTCCTACGCACACAGTCAACAAACCCTATCATCATGTCACACTTGTCAACTAGTCGCATTTTGTTCGTATAGTCCACGACAGCAAGTGGCTTCACAATAGGTTCGTTGCTGAACTTGCTCAGTCTGTCTGTTTGTACCATCTCGTTTTTGTGGATGGTTGATAGCAATGTCATGTCTCGTTTGTCATGCCACGTCAGTGCCATGATGTCATTAGCATGAAACGCTTGCACTTCACCTTCAACACTGCCTCCAGTGAACCTTGGCATATGTTTCCTATTCCTTCTCACTGTTCCACATACATCGGTATTGTTCACATGTAGGAAATCAGCAAGCATAGGGCTTGTATACCAGTTGTCTGTGTACAATGTATGGCCCTTGCCAAGGTATGGTTCCATCATCCTACGAACAACATCACCAGAAATGCCAAACATCCTTCTGTCATCATCGAGTGTGTTTTTCCCTGTGTATACAATTACATCCAACACAAGACCACTCTCAGTCACACATAACAAAAAGTTTTATACCAAAGCGATTACGTTTGCTCGGTATATATTGCTTGAATGACAGGCATCCCTTGAACAGAATCAAGGACTCATCAACAACAATGTTCTTGAAGGGATAAAAGTATACACTGAATTTCTGCTTCAAATACATAAACACTTCCCGGATTTTGTGTAGAAGGTCATTTCTGTCTGGCGTATTTCTGTCTGCAAAGTGCAACATTCATAGCAACAGAGTGAATCTGTTGCAGGGAAGGAGGTCATGGAAAACTGGAGTACTGATGAAGTGGTCTGTCGACCAGTAATTACGTATATTGTTCTTATAGATATGTGGCATAAGCATGACAGTGGCAAGGAATAAATACAATTCAGCCACTGTTGTGTCTTTCCACCTGTGCAGCCGTGATGATTCTCCAACCTCTGCTGTGTTGTTCATGACATATTGGTAATAAATGTTTGTCTGAGTCACTATCAAGTTCATTATAGGCTTGTCAAAGTACAACTGGAAATAGTCTAACTCTGTAGACTCATTCGTTATGGGACATTCTGGCTGGATACCACTTCCACTAGCATCAAAATCACAAGGCTGTGGCACGAATATACTTTGTGTCCAGTTCCACTCAGGATCACATGGTGCAGGGTGGACCTGTGGCATGGGGCGAGGGGGGGCAGGAGGAGGAGGGAGAGGAGTGGAGGCAGCACATGGTTGAGGGGGTGCCGGGCAGTCCTTTGTCCACCCACTGCGCAATGTGGTCCAGGCACCATGCCACCCACCACTACTTCCTCCATCCCCACATACTCCCCTTCGTGATCACTTTCACTATCAGTGGCCGGGGTTTTGGATCGTGACCTGCCACGACCCTTGGGGATTGCATTTGGCACACTGCCTGAACGTAGATAACGACACCTAAAAGAACGTTTCACTGGTGAATAATGAGCGTCACTATCACTAGACGAATCCTCAATTGGCATAAAATCAATCTCATCATCACTTACATCACTTTCACTATCACTACTAAAACACAGGGAAAATGATAGTTTCCTCTTGTGACGTTGCCTATGGGTAACACTTGCCACTCCAGAGGTGCTTGGCCCAGGGTCTTCTGTGGCCACACTGGCCACCCCAGAAGTGCTTGGCCTAGGGTCTGATGTGGCCACACTGGCTACCCCAGAGGTGCTTGGCCCTAGGACAGGTGTAGCTACCCCAGAGGTGATGGGCTGGGGGTCATCTGGGTTATCGTCGATATTTTCACTAATTCCTTGAATATTACTGGCCCCATTGGTGTCAAATCCACTAAACTCATGATCTCTATCACTTTCCTCGAATAGTAGAGTGTTAATACGACGAGGCGTGAGTGAATCATGAGGATGTGCCATGATGTTGACCCAGGATGGAGCTGAATGTAACTGGTCCTACCATGTGGTACCCAAGAGTCCCAGATTTTTTGTATACTGCACACACTGAGTGCACACACCCATTCTCTCATGTCTAGGTGACTCGAGCCTATCGTGCTAATTTTGAACGAATGAAAAATAAAACATACATATACGTTTGGGGCGCTACACGCATGAACGTATATATACGTTTGGACCATTTAAGGGTTAAATGAGTGAGAAATCCATTACCTCAAAGAGGCAGGTCTCCCTTATGCTACAGCAGTTTCTTATCTCTGTCTCCAAGGGAGACTACCTCGTGTTTCTTATTCTCGTGTTTCAAAACGTCCCCCCACTTTTGGGGTCCCATCTTCTGAAGCCTCCTCAGTGGTTGACCCTCCCATAGTCACTCCTGTATCTAATTCTTTTGCTGTCCTAGGCTCAGATGTCCCTACTTCAACACCTCAGTCTGTTCTCACTTCTTCATGTTCTATCGCACAAGCCCTTGTATGGACAAGACCTCATACGACACCTCCCAATCATCCCTCTGCTTCTCAGAAGTCCAAAAAATCTCCATTGTTCAAATCTCCTTTAACCTCTCCTTCCCTTCTTCTACCTCCTCATTTTACCTTTCCGGTCTCTGTGCCTGGTTCTTCCCCTCTCACTGGCTCTGTTACAAGTGTGGAGGTTCACCCTCGTTCTCGTACTCTGCCTTACTTCCCTGTCCCCTCCCAAGTTTCTTCCTCTTCTGCCACCTCCCAGGTTTCTGCCTCTTCTGTCCCCTCCCACACTTTTTCTCCAGTTCCCTCCAGCTTTTCGCCCTCCCCTACCTTGGTACAATCCATTATGGTTCCAATCTTTACTCATCCTCCTCCTTCCATCTCCAATATTGTCTCCCATACGACGTCTTTGAATTCTTAAACACTTGAAGCTATCTCTGAATATATTGCAGAGACCAAACCATCAATGGACACTGATCCACCCCCTGTTCCTTCTCTTTCCTCTCCTCCATCTGCGCAACTCCTTTCTTCGCAGCGCACCATTCCTTCACTGTTTGAACGTTTTCCGCTCCCACTGCATGTAGACTTTTCTAACCCCTCTAGTCCGTAGGTACCCTTACCTGCCAATCATAGCCTACTTACAGTGGAATATACATGGTCTCAGGGGTAATTGGGGTGAGCTTCAGATGTTACTCTTGCAGTTTTCCCCTGTTGGTGTTTGCTTACAGGAACCAAAATTACACTCTGCTGTTATCTCTCCCATCTCAGGCTATAATTTATTGTATTCTTCAGATCCTTTTCCTGATGGGACCTTTAATGAAAGTGGCCTTCTTCTACTCACTGATATTCCGTACCATCAGCTATTTGTTCGTACTTCGCTGCATTACACTGCAGCCCATATCCACTTGCATAGGTGGTATATGCTCTGTTATTTATATCTCTCTCCTTCTCAGGCATTATCTATCCCGGATATTGCCTTTCTTGTTTCGTCATTACCACCACCGCTTCTGTTACTAGGCAATTTTAATGCCCATCATTTCCTCTAGGGGGTCTCACTGTGATTCCCGCGGCATTCAGTTAGAGGCTTTTCTTTCTGCCCACCCCCTCAATGTTTTAAATACAGGTACCCACTCCCATTTTGATCCTCGGACTCACACTCTCCCTTGCATCGATCTCTCAGTCTGCTCTTCCTCCACAACATTATACTTCACCTGGTCTATTCTCCCAGATTTACATGACAGCGATGATTTCCCAATCATCCTTACTTCCCCTTCATATTCACCACCTCTTCGTAACCCACGCTGGCAATTTGATCATGCAAATTGGAACCTTTACTCACAACATACTGTTTTTAGTGAGGTTCCTTCTTCATCCTCCATTAATGAGCTTTTACACCTCTTCTCGTCCTCCGTTTTAACTGCAGCTTCTCATTGTATACCCCAAACTTTGGGCAGGCATTCTCAGAAATGTGTGCCTTGGTGGTCTCCTGCTTGTCCTTGTGCAGTACGTTTGAAACACGCTGCATGGGGCAGGTACCGGTACAGTAGAACCACGGAGAGGCTTCTTGATATTAAGCAGAAGCGTGCAATTGCTCGCCGTGTCATCCGTGACACTAAACACACTTGCTGGCGAGATTATGTCTCCACCATCACCTCTGCTTCCTCTATGAGTGCAGTCTGGAAAAAAGTATGAAAACTGAGTGGTAAATATTCTGACCCGGCTCCTGTACTGCGGGTTGCCGGTGTTGATATAGCAAACCCACTAGATGTTGCCAGTGAAATTGGCAATCATCTGGTCCATATTTCTCAGGGGCTCGATCTATGCCCCTCGTTTCTTTCCTCAAAGTCTACCAGAGAGTTGGCACCCTTGGAATTTTCTTCTCTCAGAGAAGAACAGTATAATATGCCTTTTACACTTCAGGAACTGGAGGAAACACTCT
Source organism: Cherax quadricarinatus (assembly GCF_038502225.1). Taxonomy (NCBI): domain Eukaryota; kingdom Metazoa; phylum Arthropoda; class Malacostraca; order Decapoda; family Parastacidae; genus Cherax; species Cherax quadricarinatus. The sequence goes on from NW_027198984.1 coordinate 28,996, forward strand.
CGGCTTGCTAATCATCGGCAGCTGGGCTCGACGACATTCATCTTCATATGTTACAACATTTACATCAGTCAGCCCTTGCAGTCCTATTACGCCTTTTCAATCTTATTTGGTCACAAGGAGTTCTTCCACAGCTGTAGAAATCTGCCATTGTTCTCTCTTTCTGCAAACCTGGTACTGCGGGACATGAAGCTTCCCACTATCGCCCCATTGCTCTTACCAGTGCAGTTTGCAAAGTGATGGAACGAATGGTAAATAGACATTTAGTGAGGTATTTAGAGACACACAACAGTCTCTCCACTCGTCAATATGGCTTTCGTAAGGGCCGTTCTACCATAGACCCCTTACTATGCTTGTATACGTATGTTCGTAATGCCTTTGTGACTAACCACTCAGTTATTGCCATATTTTTTGACCTTGAGAAGGCATATGATACAACTTGGAGGTATAATATTTTGGCCCAAGCCCACTCCTTAGGCCTCCGAGGCAATCTACCATCCTTCCTTAAGAACTTTTTAGCTGACAGACATTTCCGTGTTCGGGTTAATAATGTGCTCTCCCCGGACTTTATCCAAGCTGAAGGTGTCCCCCAGGGATGTGTTCTGAGCACAACAATTTTTCTCTTTGCTATAAATGATTTGGCCCCGAGTCTTCCATCCAATATTTGGTCATCACTCTATGTTGATGACTTCACTATTGCCTGTGCAGGTGCTGACTGTCACCTCATTACAGTTTCTCTCCAGCATGTGGTCGACCGTGTTTCCAATTGGGCCACCACACATGGGTTTAAATTTTCCAGTACCAAAACTCACAAAATTACTTTCACTTGGCGCTCTGTCATCTCTGATCATCCTTTGTACCTTTATGGCTCCCGTATCCCAGAACGTGATACAGTCAGGTTTCTGGGCCTTCTCTTTGACATAGGTTATCCTGGAAACCTCACATTACCTCTCTGAAGGTAACTTGTCACAGCTGGCTGAACCTTAAAACCCTTGCTCATCTTTCATGGGGAGCTGATCGTCGAACTCTCCTTTGCCTGCATTCCACCCTCATTTTATCGAAACTTGATTATGGTGACCAGATCTATTCATTGGCCTCTCCTGCTACTCTATCTAGCCTCAGCCACATTCATCACCAAGGATTATGTTTATGCCTTGGTGCTTTTCGCTCTTCCCCTGTTGAGAGCCTCTATGCAGAAGCGAACATTCCATCTAAATCCGATCGCCGTTATGCCCATTGCCTTCGCTACTATGTATGCTCTCATGATCTCCGCAATCCTTCCATTTGTAGAATGGTCACCGATGTTAGTAGACATTCTTTATTTGTTCACCGCCCCTGTTTGCTCCATTCCTTCTCTCTTCACCTACATTTGCTCTTGTCTTCTCTTCAAATACTACCTTTCTATGTTCATGTAGCATCTCACTTTTCACTACCCCCCTGGGAAGTTCCAGCTGTTTGAGTCTGTTCTTGCTCTCTCTCCCTTGCTCAAAAGCCCAACTGTCTACGGTAGCTTCCCGCTCTCTTTTTCTTGACCACTGCCACTCTCATTCTCATTCAATTGCAGTGTACACAGATGGCTCTAAGTCTTCTGACAGTGTAGGATTCGCAGCAGTGTTTCCGGACAGTGTCGTACGAGGGCATTTACTATCTTCGGCTAATATTTTTACTGCTGAATTGTATGCCATTCTTGCAGCGCTTATCTGTATTGCATCTATGCTTGTGTCATCATTTGTGGTTGTCTCAGACTCCCTTAGTGCTTTACAGGCTATACAGAAATTTGATACACCTCACCCCTTAGTCCTCCGTATCCAACTTTGGCTATGCCGCATCTATACCAAGCATAAAGATATTGTTTTTTGTTGGGTCCCTGGTCATGTTGACGTACAGGGCGATGAACAGGCAGACACTGCTGCACTGTCAGCAGTACGTGACCTACCAGTTTCATATGGAGGTGTTCCATTTATGGACTATTTTGCTGCAATAACTACCCACCTTCACATCCGTTGGCATCAACGTTGGTCTACTCTGCTCGGTAACAAACTTCAATCTATTAAAGCGAGTATAGGTTACTGGCAGTCTTCTTGTCACTAATGTCAAGGTTGGGAGACTACTCTCTCCTGTCTTCACATTGGCCATACTCGTCTTACTCATGGATATTTCATGGAGAGGCGCCCTGCTCCTCTCTGTGAGAATTGTCAGGTTCCATTATTGGTCAGCCACATTCTGTTAGACTGACCACTTTTTCAACAAGCACACAGAATTTACCTCCATCATTGTCTTTGCTCCTCTGCTCTCTCTTTACCTTCTCTTCTCGCTGATGGACCCACCTTTCATCCAGACTCTCTCAATGACTTTTTGACAACAACAGACTTACTTCACAAACTCTGACAATACCTTCAGCCCTTTCTACCTCAATCTCTTGCTGCCCTCTACCCCCGCACTATCCCCTGCCCCCCTGTTTTCTGTAACCTACTGATCATCCTTCCCCCCTTCTGCCGCCCAATACCCTCGCTTCCTTACCTACCCTGCAGCACTGTATAGCTCTTGTGGCTTAGCACTTCTTTTTTATTATAATAATAATAATATTAATAATACATGCTAGATAGAGAACATCCTCTACAAGTTGAAAATACCACTGATTATATCATCAATACTCCTCCTCACAGGACACAAAGAATGACTCTACCACAGAGGGTGCGTCACTTCATCCATAAAGACGATTACCATTGGCCATTGATCTTGAGTAACCTCCCTGCAGATGAAGATGATTGGGTAACACCAGAACCCTTCTATGTCTACTAAGAAAATCACCGCCCCCAATTAAGGAGATATCTTGTATAACAATTCTACTGTTTAAATTATACTACATTTACTATGCTGGGACACCACCTTGAAAGAAGCTAATGTGTGAAGTAATTCTTTATGAACTGTTTAGTAAACTACCGCCTTGATTGCTGTTTAAATTTTTGTTGTGCAATCGCGCAAAAAAAATAAGAAAGGTAATTGCAACTTGTATATATACTACCAATTCAGAGTCATGTACCTATATATCTGTTATATCTATGTGACTCTGATGGGTTAGTATTATACCCCCTTCAAGAATATTTTATTATTCCACATACACTTTTTAAATTGCACCAAAGTTGTTGGGCCACTTACCTTTTATATCCTACCTCACTACCACCTCCCACCCTATTCCAATATTTCTATCCTTGACCCATCCTTCTTCCTTACCCATCTTTAAAAAGACTCTGGTCTGAAATGCGAATACAGACTGAATAAGGTTGTCTTCAGTGCCCTCCAGGACAACACTAGTACTCTCACGAGCTCTATATTCTAATACTTCAATAAGACCCTCTGGAGCACTGTCCTTCAGGACAACACTAGTACCCTCAGCACTGTCCTCCAGGACAACACTAGCACCCTCAGGAGCACTGTCCTGCAGGACAACACTAGCACCCTCAGCACTGTCCTCCAGGACAGCACTAGCACCCTCAGCATTATCCTCCAGGACAACACTAGCACCCTCAGCACTGTCCTCCAGGACAACACTAGCACCCTAGCACCCTCAGACAACACTAGCACCCTCAGCACTGTCCTCCAGGACAACACTAGCACCCTCAGCACTGTCCTCCAGAACAGCACTAGCACCCTCAGCACTGTCCTCCAGAACAGCACTAGCACCCTCAGGAGCACTGTCCTCCAGGACAGCACTAGCACCCTCTGCACTGTCCTCCAGGACAGCACTAGCATCCTCAGCACTGTCCTCCAGGACAGCACTAGCACCCTCAGGAGCACTGTCCAAGTCAGCCCCGTCCCCACCACCAATCTTTTTTTCCCATCTGTCATACCATGCTGACATGTCTTTCAAGAAGGATGATTTATTGGTGTTCTTGTCATTTCCTCATACAGGTGTATCTCGTTTGGGCAGACCCAAAAACATCTCTCTGAGATTATGTCAAGTGTGGTCACTAGTTTAAAATCCCTGCATATCCGTGCAAGACGCCCTTCCGGGGTTACTTCCCTTCTTCTTTTAATGCCACTAGGACCAGCTTGAGAGTCACTGGACCTCTGTCGCACAACAAATCTGTCCATAGAGCTCTGTACCTCCCGTTCCTTTACGATTTGTCTAAAATGGGCCACAACATTGTCATTGAAATAGTCACCAGCACGGCTTGCAACAGCTGTGTCAGGGTGATTTTCATCTATAAAGGTTTGCAGTTCAACCCACTGTGCACACATTTCCTTAATCTCTGAAGTAGGCACAGTGGATTCCACAACTGGCATAGGCTTCTCAGGGTTAGCCCCAAACCCTTCAAAATCTTTCTTAATTTCCATACTAATTCTCACCCTTTTTACCACAGGGTTGGCACTAGAAGCTTTCTTGGGGCCCATGGTCACTTATTTTCCAGAAACAGCACCGAAAACACTGTAATAATACGAAATATTCCGAGTGTATGCTTGGATGTTACCGCGGAGGCTGGCTGGTAAACAATGGGACGGGCGGCTACTATGGGACCACTGACCACAGGGATGGCAAGCAATCCAGGCCTGTCTTCCTCCCTTACCCTTTCTGCAGACTACACAGATCTTCATCGTAGTGGTCATCTTTAAATACTGGACAACTCTCTTAGCTAGCTAGTCTATAATTCCCCAATGCCTTTAATTTTTTTTTTTTTTTTTAGCAGTTCTTCTGATTTGGCTTTATTTCCAACGAAACCGTTTGAGTCCACCCGACTCCAGCTTTATTTCTACAAAAAGCATTTGAATCCTCCTGAATCCAGTGAAATCCGTTTGAATCCTCCTGAATCCACGAACTGGAAGAATCCAGTCACGCTATATCTTTTTTTCTAATAATTACCTTAACAGTAGATCTGTCTATCTGTATTGCAACTATTTGTCATATGTAAATTTTTGTACAGTTCTTCCAGTTTGGCTTTATTTCCAATGAAACCATTTTAATCCGTCTGAATCCGGCTATATTTCCAACAGACCATTTGAATCCACCCAAGTCCAGCGAATCTGGAAGAATCCAGCTAGTGGATCACTGTATATCTTTTTCCTAATAAGCACCTTAACAGTAGATCTGTCTATTTGTATTGTAACTATTTGTTGTAGTTTGTGTTTGAGTGTTTGATAGGGTGTGTAGAGCCCCGTCAGTTAGTGAAACCAGTCAGAGGATACATTGTTATCAACGAATCAGTTTGAATCTGGTCGTTGGATGAATCCGGCAGATCTGAATTAGGCTCACTGGGTGATATTTGACTAGCTTATGAAAAGGACTACTGGAAAACAATTAAACAGAGTGATATATGCTCAGTTTGATACAGAAAGTATAACTTGCGTGTTTGGGCGCCAATGGCTTCAATATATGGAGCTTACTGGAGGAATAATGATTTTCGTTGTGTATATAGCGTCCTCTGCTAACTACAGGTTTACCATACACTGTATACGTCACTCCATTACAATAAGTACTAACAACTATACACTGTTTATCATATTTCTACAAAACTGTACACTTTTCGTATGTCCTCGAGATTTTGCACCTCTTCGTATTTCAACAGTAATGTTTTATTCCCTGGAATCACTAATTATAAGTGAGGTACACTAGCAGACCTGTGTGGGAGGTTCTGACAACTGTTTACAACGTCAACCTGTCTCTTTGGGCCTAAACACTTCAGTTTTGAATTTCACCTTATCATTTATTATCCATATACTAGGGTACTACTGTGGTATACACTATAACACTATGTATAACATACTATTATCAAGGAGACTGTCTTTCCTCTGACAAAAAAAGGTTGTAATATTTTCACTGACACTTTAGGCCTAAGTTCCCCTCTGATGGGCAAAGATTGTGCAAGCTTTCAGTGAATGGCGACGAACTCAGTCAGGTGATATGTACACATTGAAATATAAATGTATATTGTAATCTTGTTCGATTGAAGTAAATTATAAACCTGTGTAACCCTGTAATTAGTACAGGTGTTGAGGGATAAAAAGAAAGGGGGGGGTAGCATGCACCTGCGTGAAGTTGTATGTGTGCTGTGTATTTCGGCAATGAGATTATAATTCTGTGGAAAATTAGTATCTGTGTTATTTGCATATTTAATGTAATGTAATGTTCTAAATAAAATATAAAAAAAACAACTAATAATAGAGCCTACTAGACTTGAGAATACAGTAGACCTCATCTTCACTAACAATGATGATCTGATATGAAATGTCACAATATCAAAAACAATATACTCAGATCACAACATAATCGAGGTTCAGACATGTATGCGCAGAGCCCCAGACCGACAAAATGAGATTAGTAATGAGGGAGCCTTCACCAAATTCAACTTCAATAACAAGAACATAAAGTGAGACCAAGTAAACCAAGTCATAAACGATATAAGCTGGGAAGATAGACTACGCAACACAGACCCCAACTTATGCCTAGAACAGATTAACTCTGTGGCACTCAATGTATGCTCTAGGCTTATTCCTTTAAGAAAAAGGAGGAGTAGATGTAAAATAGAAAGAGACAGGCGCTCTCTTTACAGATGATGGAAAAGAATAGCAGAGTGGCTAAAAGAGGCCAATATACCTGAAATGCGTAGGGAGACACTGGTCAGAGAAATAGCAAGAATCAAACTTAAGCTAAAGGAATCTTATAGGAGTCAGGAATCGCGGGAAGAACTAAAAGCCATAAATGAAATCGAAAGAAACCCAAAGTATTTCTTCTCCTATGCCAAATCAAAGTCGAGAACAATGTCCAGTATTGGGCCCCTACTTAAACAAGATGGGTCCTACACAGATGAGAGCAAGGAAATGAGTGAGCTACTCAAGTCCCAATATGACTCAGTTTTTAGCAAGCCGCTAACCAGACTGAGAGTCGAAGATCAAAATGAATTTTTTATGAGAGCCACAAAATTTGGTTAACACAAGCCTATCCGATCTTATCCTGACGCCAAATGACTTCGAACAGGCGATAAATGACATGCCCATGCACTCTGCCCCAGGGCCAGACTCATGGAACTCTGTGTTCATCAAGAACTGCAAGAAGCCCCTATCACGAGCCTTTTCCATCCTATGGAGAGGGAGCATGGACACGGGGGTCGTCCCATAGTTACTAAAAAACAACAGACATAGCCCCACTCCACAAAGGGGGCAGTAAAGCAACAGCAAAGAACTACAGACCGATAGCGCTAACATCCCATATCATAAAAATCTTTGAAAGGGTCCTAAGAAGCAAGATCACCACCCATCTAGAAACTCATCAGTTACACAACCCAGGGCAACATGGGTTTAGAACAGGTCCCTCCTGTCTGTCTCAACTATTGGATCACTACGACAAGGTCCTAAATGCACTAGAAGATAAAAAGAATGCAGATGTAATATATATAGACTTTGCAAAAGCCTTCGATAAGTGTGACCATGGCGTAATAGCGCACAAAATGCGTGCTAAAGGAATAACAGGAAAAGTCGGTCGATGGATCTATAATTTCCTCACTAACAGAACACAGAGTAGTCGTCAACAGAGTAAAGTCCGAGGCAGCTATGGTGAAAAGCTCTGTTCCACAAGGCACAGTACTCACTCCCATCTTGTTCCTCATCCTCATATCTGACATAAACAAGGATGTCAGCCACAGCACCATGTCTTCCTTTGCAGATAACACCCGAATCTGCATGACAGTGTCTTCCATTGCAGACACTGCAAGGCTCCAGGCAGACATCAACCAAATCTTTCAGTGGGCTGCAGAAAACAATATGAAGTTCAACGATGAGAAATTTCAATTACTCAGATATGGTAAACACGAGGAAATTAAATCTTCATCAGAGTACAAAACAAATTCTGGCCACAAAATAGAGCGAAACACCAACGTCAAAGACCTGGGAGTGATCATGTCGGAGGATCTCACCTTCAAGGACCATAACATTGTATCAATCGCATCTACTAGAAAAATGACAGGATGGATAATGAGAACCTTCAAAACTAGGGAGGCCAAGCCCATGATGACACTCTTCAGGTCACTTGTTCTATCTAGGCTGGTATATTGCTGCACACTAACAGCACCTTTCAAGGCAGGTGAAATTGCTGACCTAGAAAATGTACAGAGAACCTTCCCGGCGCGCATAACGGAGATAAAGCACCTCAATTACTGGGAGCACTTGAGGTTCCTAAAACTG
>NW_027198985.1:0-37160 GCF_038502225.1 Cherax quadricarinatus
AATTCTGTAACATTTTAAACCTAAGATTTAATATAAGTCTGCCCGAAACGCCTAGCCATGCTAGGCGTTCTAGTTGTACACTCTGTAATTATTATTTTACTACATGTAAACCACACAATAACCAAATTCTGTGAACTCAGCATTGTAATACTTATAGAGAATAAAGTTTGAGTTGAATATATAACTTGTGATAACTTATTACTACCAGCTAAGAGAGAAATTTCTTCATGAGCAGTTGCTCTAACACATGATTTAAGGAAGGGATTTCTAGCAATGAGCTTCTTGGGAGGGACTTGCAGGTATGTGATATTAAATGAACACATCTTCCACGGAGGGGTGAAATGCTCTTGTTGCCTACAGTGATACAGTTCATGCAGGTTATAAAACTTAATGCAATTGCACGTTTTCACAATCCATTTAGATCTGTGTGTATTCACCTCTAGACACTTGGTAAGATTCATTGTGACAGTGTCTGGTTCGTTTCTCAACATTCTAATACCGAGTACAGTGTTAATCTCAACAATCCTATCACTGATACTAGAAATACCAAGCTCCTTCCTCATGTTAAGATCTTTTGTAGATCTGGGACAGTCAAGAATAATTCTGAGAGCTTCATTTTGCATTAACTCCAAAGGTCAGAGAGAACTTTCTCTAGCTAATATCAACATGGGAGCAGCATAATCAATTAAGGACCTAACATAGGCTATGTACATTATTCTCACGATTCTCATATTAGCACCATAGTTGGGGTTGTAGCCAGCAACAGCTTTTAGAGCATTTAGCTTATCTTTGCATTTCTTATTTAGTTGTGGTATAGTGGATTTGTTGAAGGGTACATCTACACCAAGATATCTGTAAGTTTTAACGTAGCTAATGATTTCACCCTGCAAATAGATGGGTGGGGGATGTCGTTTGCTTGTTAATATCTTTGTTTTACTGGAAGATATTGTGAGGCCTAGTCGATTACAAATTGCTTGAACTTCATTGAGAATGGTACTCATCTTCTTATGCCCTGTTGTATGGATCATGATATCATCAGCATAGCTTATAGCTATATGTTTAGGTGAGGCAGGTAGAGCATTTAGGAGAGCATTAATCAGAATATTAAATAGCATGGGACTAAGAACTCCTCCCTGCAGTGTACCTAAAGACATTTCTTTAGACTCACTTCTGAAGCCTTGGTAAAGGACAGAGGATACTCTATTTGACAGGTATCCTATTATCCAGCAGAGTAAGCTACCACCAATATTCATTTTGGCTAGTTCATGTAGTATAACGGTTCTGTTCGCAATATCAAATGCAGATTTTAGATCAAGAAAATTGGTAAAACTAGTAGAGGTGTGTGCAGTGAGAAAGGTGGAAATACAGTTCTGCACACTTTTACCTTTCATGAACCCATAGAGGTAGTGGGAAAGTTGGTGTCTGATTCTGTAGCACAGTCTGTTAAGTATCATTCTTTCAAAAGTTTTACAAAGACAACTAGTTAAGGAGATCAGCCTAAATGTATCAGGCTGTTGGGACTTAGGGATAGGCACGATGAGACTATTGGTCCAGGAAGTACAAAGAACACCCTCAATGTAACTGAGATTATACAGTGCCAACAAAGGGTTATCAGGCACGTGCCTTAGAGTTCTGAGAATATCATAGGTTATACCATCCTCTCCAGGAGCAGTTGATCGACCTTTAGTTAATGCATTATCCAATTCATACTCGGTAAAAGGCAATCACTCTCATCAATATTTTGGCTCATGAAATTAATCAGTTTCAACATTTCTTCAGAAGTACTCTTTAATTTTTTTCTAATATGAGATGGAAGGTTTTCATGCCTAGATGTTTTGGACCAGTCATTTATGAGGTCATTTGCTTTTTCAAGAGGAAAGGGATGAGCAACATTGCCAGTCTTTTTCCTGGTTATTTTATTTATACCTTTCCATGCCAAACTTAAAGGGGTGGACCTATTTAATCCACTAACAAACTGTTCCCATTCCTGTTGCCTAAGTTCTTGCTTTCTAGCCCTTGCATTTATTAGTGCAGCTTGGAACGTTCTGAGCAGGTCTGGGGTTCTACATTCACGGTATGCTTTACCAATCCTCCTAGCTGCATGTGTTAGATTGTGTAGCTCTGGATCATTATAGTATTTACATTGGTTTTTATTGTTATTTATAGTGGAGGGTCTTTGTTTCCTATTCCTGCCCACTTGATCTGTGAGAACACTCTCAATAGTGGTAAATAAATCATCATTAAATTTTTGTGTGCCAATAGGCTCGTAATTCTTATACCATTGATCCAAGTGGTTAATAAAGTTGTCTCTGTGTTCTGGTTTGAGAATAAGTTTCCTCCTTCTGTATTTAGCTCCTTGATTGCTGGAGATGTGATCAAGATTGACAGTTGTTAGTCTTGGGAAGTGATCAGATAGAAGATCATCAACTATGACAGAGTCATACATTGTATATGATGTATTAAATCCAAGACACAGATCTAGTATGCCACCATATATGTGAGTAGGCTCAGTACTGCCCACAATTCGAACATTATCATGCTCATTTAGCAATTTCACTAGTTTAGTTCCATTGGTGTTTGTTATAGACCCACCAATATTCTTATGTCTGGCATTAAAATCTCCAAGAATGATGGTAGGTTCACTATTGATGTGATCTGGTAAAGCATCAGGTTGAAGCTGGTTCGCTGGGGCATAGAGATTAAAAATGTTTATGGAAAAATCGCCTGCATATATTTTGACACCATGATACTGCATGTTAACTCGACTCTGCAAGGAAAGGAGTGAATGTGGCAAGTTCTTTCTGACATACATTTGGTCTGTATTTCTCAGGGACTCCATCTATGCCCCTCATTTCTTTCCTCAAAGTCTGCCAGAGAGTTAGCACCCTTGGACTTTTCTTCTCTCAGAGAAGAACAGTATAATGTGCCTTTTACACTTCAAGAACTGGAGGCAACACTCTCAGCTTGTCGATCATCGGCAGCTGGGCCCGACGACATTCATATTCGTATGCTACAACATTTACATCAGTCAGCCCTTGCAGTCCTATTACGCCTTTACAATCTTATTTGGTCACAAGGAGTTCTTCCACAGCTGTGGAAATCCGCCATTGTTCTCCCTTTCCGCAAACCAGGCACTACGGGACATGAAACCTCCCACTATCGTCCCATTGCTCTTACCAGTGCAGTTTGCAAAGTAATGGAACGCCTAGTAAATAGACGTTTAGTGTGGTATTTAGAGACACACAACAGTCTCTCCACTCGTCAATATGGCTTTCGTAAGGGACGTTCTACCATAGACCCCTTACTACGCTTGGATACGTATGTTCGTAATGCCTTTGCGAATAACCACTCAGTTATTGCCATATTTTTTGACCTTGAGAAGGCATATGACACAACTTGGAGGTATAATATTTTAGCCCAAGCCCACTCCTTAGGCCTTCGAGGCAATCTACAATCCTTCCTTAAGAACTTTTTAACTGACAGGCATTTCTGTGTTCGGGTTAATAATGTGCTCTCCCCGGACTTTATCCAAGCTGAAGGTGTCCCCCAGGGATGTGTTCTGAGCACAACACTTTTTCTCCTTGCTATTAATGATTTGGCCTCTAGTCTTCCATCAAATATTTGGTCATCACTCTATGTTGATGACTTAGCTATTGCCTGTGCAGGCGCTGACTGTCACCTCATTACAGTTTCTCTCCAACATGCAGTCGACTGTGTTTCCAATTGGGCCACCACACGTGGGTTTAAATTTTCCAGCGCTAAAACCCACCAAATCACTTTCACTAGACGCTCTGTCATCTCCGATCATCCTTTGTACCTCTATGGCTCCCGTATCCCTGAACGTGATACAGTCAAGTTTCTGGGCCTCCTCTTTGATCGTAGGTTATCCTGGAAACCTCACATTACCTCTCTGAAGGCAACTTGTCACAGCCGGCTGAACCTTCTTAAAACCCTTGCTCATCTTTCATGGGGAGCTGATCGTCGAACCCTCCTTCGCCTACATTCCACCCTTATTTTATCGAAACTTGATTACGGTGGCCAGATCTATTCAGCGGCATCTCCTGCTACTCTCTCTAGCCTTAACCCCATTCATCACCAAGGATTATGTTTATGGCTTGGTGCTTTTCGCTCTTCCCCTGTCGAGAGCCTCTATGCAGAAGCGAACGTTCCATCCTTATCAGATCACTGTGATGCCCATTGCCTGCGCTACTATGTACGCTCTCATGATCGCAATCCTTCCATTTATAGAATGGTCACTGATATTAGTAGACATTCTTTATTTGTTCGCCGCCCCTGTTTACTCCGTCCCTTCTCTCTTCGCCTTCATTCGCTCTTGTCTTCTCTTCAACTACCACCTTTCTATGTACATGTAGCATCTCACTTTTCCCTACCCCCCTGGGAAGTTCCAGCTGTTCGAGTCTGTTCTTTCTCCCTCCCTTGCTCGAAAGCCCAACTGTCTACGGTCGCTTCCCACTCTCTTTTTTCTTGACCACTTTCACTCTCATTCTCATGCCATTGCTGTGTACACAGATGGCTCTAAGTCTTCTGATGGCGTAGGATTCGCAGCAGTGTTTCCGGACAGCATCGTACAAGGGCATTTACTATCTTCGGCTAGTATATTTACTGCTGAATTATATGCCATCCTTACAGCACTTATCCGTATTGCATCTATGCCTGTGTCATCATTTGTGGTTGTCTCAGACTCCCTTAGTGCTTTACAGGCTATACGAAAATTTGATACACCTCACCCCTTAGTCCTCCGTATCCAACTTTGGCTACGCCGCATCTTTACCAAGCACAAAGATATTGTTTTTTGTTGGGTCCCTGGTCATGTTGACGTACAGGGCAATGAACAGGCAGACACTGCTGCGCGGTCAGCAGTACATGACCTACCAGTTTCTTATAGAGGTATTCCATTTACGGACTATTTTGCTGCAATATCTTCCCACCTTCACACCCGTTGGCAACAACGTTGGTCTACTATGCTCGGCAACAAACTTCAATCTATTAAACCGAGTATAGGTTACTGGCCGTCTTCTTATCACCAGTGTCGAGGTTGGGAGACTACTCTCTCCCGTCTTCGCATTGACCATACTCGTCTTACTCATGGATATCTCATGGAGAGGCGTCTTGCTCCTCTCTGTGAGAATTGCCAAGCTCCATTATCAGTCAGCCACATTCTGTTGGACTGCCCACTTTATAAATGAGCACGCAGAATTTACCTCTGTCGTCGTCTTTGCTCCGCTGCTCTCTCTTTACCTTCCCTTCTCGCTGATGGACCCACCTTTCATCTGGACTCTCTCATTGACTTTTTGACAACAACTAACTTACTTCACAAATTCTGATACCTTCAGCCCTTTCTACTTCAATCTCTTGCTACCCTCTACCCCCGTACTATCCCCTGCCCCGCTGTTTTCTGTAACCTGCTGATCATCCCCCCTCCCTTCTGCCATCCAATACCCTCGCTTCCTTCCCTACCCTGCAGCGCTGTATAGCCCTTGTGGCTTAGCGCTTCTTTTTGATTATAATAATAAATGTGGGGAATGAGGCTTCTAGCAGTGAGGTGCAGTCTGTCTCTCGCTGTGAGGAGGCTGTAGTGGGGGAGGTAGCAACGGCTACCAGCAGTGAGGTGCAGCCCAGCACCTTCTACAAGTGGCGAGTGGTTCACAGTAATGGGAGTCGTATCAGAGTAAGGAAAGTTAAGAGTGAAGATCTGAAGGTAGGAAATCGCTTCTCTGTTCTTCAGGATGAATGTACTTCAGTGGCCAGTGAAGGTGAGGGTTCTACTGCCCCTGCTAATGGAGGTAAGCGCATTCTTGTGGTTGGTGACTCTCGGGTAAGATATATTGACCGTGCTTTTTGTAATAGGAATAAGAAGATGAGAGATAGAGTGTGCTTCCCTGGAGCTGGTGTTGGGGACATTGTCAACAGGCTGGATAATATCATGTCAGGTAATGGGAACAAGCCCATTATCTGTCTCAGTGCTGGTGGAAATGATATTGGGAAGGGTAGGAGAGAAGAGCTGCTAGATAAGTACAGGTCAGCTATAGATTTCATTAAGTCTAAGGGAGGGATCCCAATCATATGTAGCATCTTGCCTAGAAGGGGAGTAGGAAATGAATGGTTGTCTAGGGCAATTGGTGTAAATTGCTGGCTAGACAGATACTGCAAGGAACTTGCAATCCCATTCATTGACAACTGGAACAACTTTTATGGCAAACATGATATGTATGCAAGGGATGGGGTACATCTCTCTGGGGCAGGGGTGGTAGCACTTGCAGACTCGATTGAGAAGGCCATTGGTGAAATGCCTATGATTTTAAACTGATGGAAGATAGAGGTATGGGTGTGTGTGGGAAACAAGCAGGTTGCAACACTAAGGTTGGAAACAGTAAATGTATAACAGGCATTCAGCATGAAGTTATAAATAAAGACAATAGATCAGGTCAGCAAACAAAGGGGGACAGCAGAGGGCAGCAAGGGACTAGCTCCCTTAAGGTTTACTATACTAATAGCAGGAGTGTAAGAAATAAGATAGATGAGCTAAGATTAATTGCAAGTGCAGGAAACATAGATATTATTGCTATAACAGAGACCTTGCTCAATCTGAAAGATAGAGAGATGCCCTCTGAATGTCACATACAAGGCTATAAATTATTCCACACTGACAGGGTCAACAGGAAAGGTGGTGGAGTAGCGATGTATGTCAGACAATTTAAATTGTTGTGTTAGACAAGATATTAAATTAGAAGCGTCAGCCACTGAATCTGTTTGGTTACAGCTTCTCGAGGGCCGAGAAAAACTAATTTTGGGTGTGATTTACAGGGCCCCAAATCTTGATAGGGAGTGCAGTAAACTTCTATGGGACGAAATTCGTAAGGCATCTACATACAAAAATGTTGTGCTAATGGGAGATTTCAACTATAGACAGATTGACTGGAGCAATTTGACAGGAAATTTAGAGTCTGGTGACTTTCTTGATATGATCCAGGATTGTTTTTTAAAACAGTTTGTGACAGAGTCAACTAGGGGAAATAACCTCCTTGACTTGGTTCTTGCCAGTAGGGAAACACTAATTAATAATCTTGAGGTTAATGATGAGCTTGGGGAAAGTGATTACAAATCACTCAGTTTTAATATATCATGGAATTCCCCTAATAATGGCAATCAAGTCTCCGTCCCTGACTTTCGCTTGGCTGATTTCATAGGACTGAAAAATTACTTAGGTGGGCTGAACTGGAATGACCTGACTAAGGGTCAGGTAGGTGGTGATGGTTGCCGATATGATGCTTTCCAGGGCATAGTTCTAGCTGCTCAGTCAAACTATGTTCCAAATAGGGAAATCAGATCAAACAAAAATGATCCTAAATGGATGAACAATAGATTAAAATATCTGATTGGTCAAAAGAGAGGCATATATAGGCAAATCAAAAGAGGAGAGGGGCAGTTAAGAAATCGATATATTCAGTTAAAGAGAGAAATAAAAAAGGGAATTAGAAAAGCAAAAAGAGATTATGAGGTTAAAGTTGCAAGAGAATCGAAGACTAACCCAAAAGGATTCTTTCAGGTATACAGAAGTAAGATCAGGGACAAGATAGGCCCACTCAAAAGTTCCTCGGGTCAGCTCACTGACAGTGATAAGGAAATGTGTAGAATTTTTAACACATACTTCCTCTCAGTTTTTACACAGGAGGATACCAGCGATATTCCAGTAATGATAAATTATGTAGAACAGGACGAAAATAAACTGTGCATGATTAGAGTCACAAGTGACATGGTCCTTAGGCAAATAGATAAATTAAAACCTAACAAATCCCCAGGCCCTGATGAACTGTATGCAAGGGTTCTAAAGGAATGTAAAGAGGAGCTTAGCACACCTTTGGCTAATCTTTTCAACATATCACTACAAACTGGCATGGTGCCAGATAAGTGGAAAATGGCAAATGTGATACCTATTTTCAAAACAGGTGACAGGTCCTTAGCTTCGAACTATAGACCAATAAGCCTAACCTCCATAGTGGGAAAATTTATGGAATCAATAATTGCCGAGGCAGTTCGTAGCCACCTTGAAAAGCATAAATTAATCAACGAATCTCAGCATGGTTTTACAATGGGGCGTTCCTGCCTTACGAATTTATTAACTTTTTTCACTAAGGTATTTGAGGAGGTAGATCATGGTAATGAATATGATATTGTGTATATGGACTTCAGTAAGGCTTTTGACAGGGTCCCACATCAGAGACTATTGAGGAAAATTAAAGCACATGGAATAGGAGGAGAAATTTTTTCCTGGATAGAGGCATGGTTGACAAATAGGCAGCAGAGAGTTTGCATAAATGGGGAGAAATCAAAGTGGGGAAGCGTCACGAGCGGTGTTCCATAGGGGTCGGTGTTGGCCCCCCTGCTGTTCACAATCTACATAAACGACATAGATGAGGGCATAAAGAGCGACATCGGCAAGTTTGCCGATGACACCAAAATAGGCCGTTGAATTCATTCTGTCGAGGACATTCGAGCACTCCAGGAAGATTTGAATAGACTGATGCAGTGGTCGGAGAAGTGGCAGATGCAGTTTAATATAGACAAATGCAAAGTTCTAAATGTTGGACAGGACAACAACCATGCCACATATAAACTAAATAATGTAGATCTTAATATTATGGATTGCAAAAAAGATTTAGGAGTTCTGGTTAGCAGTAATCTGAAACCAAGACAACAGTGCATAAGTGTTTGCAATAAAGCTAATAGAATCCTTGGCTTCATATCAAGAAGCATAAATAATAGGAGTCCTCAGGTTGTTCTTCAACTCTATACATCCTTGGTTAGGCCTCATTTAGATTATGCTGCACAGTTTTGGTCACCGTATTACAGAATGGATATAAATTCTCTGGAAAATGTACAGAGGAGGATGACAAAGTTGATCCCATGTATCAGAAACCTTCCCTATGAGGATAGACTAAGGGCCCTGAATCTGCACTCTCTAGAAAGACGTAGAATTAGGGGGGATATGATTGAGGTGTATAAATGGAAGACAGGAATAAATAAAGGGGATGTAAATAGTGTGCTGAAAATATCTAGCCTAGATAGGACTCGCAGCAATGGTTTTAAGTTGGAAAAATTCAGATTCAGGAAGGATATAGGAAAGTACTGGTTTGGTAATAGAGTTGTGGATGAATGGAACAAACTCCCGAGTACAGTTATAGAGGCCAGAACGTTGTGTAGCTTTAAAAATAGGTTGGATAAATACATGAGTGGATGTGGGTGGGTGTGAGTTGGACCTGATAGCTTGTGCTACCAGGTCGGTTGCCGTGTTCCTCCCTTAAGTCAAGGTGACCTGACCTGACTAGGTTGGGTGCATTGGCTTAAGCCGGTAGGAGACTTGGACCTGCCTCACATGGGCCAGTAGACCTTCTGCAGTGTTCCTTCGTTCTTATGTTCTTATGTTCTTATATCTTAACATTGTGGAAATATCTTATTATTATACTATAAAGGAGATAATATCTTATTATTATACTATAAAGGAGATAATATCTTATTATTATACTATAAAGGAGATAATATCTTATTATTATAATATAAAGGAGATAATATCTTATTATTATAATATAAAGGAGATAATATTATACTATTATACAGTAAAGGAGATACAGTGGACCCCCGCCTTACGATCGCATTGCGTTATGCTAAATCCGCCATACAAAGCATTTGAATGCAAAAAATTTGCCTCGCCTCATGATAAGAAACTCGCGTTACATGATTCGTCCGGGACGTGTCCCACATGTGGCCTCAGCACCAGTGTTTACAAGCCAGCCAGTGCAGTCGCATCTATGCATACATTCAGTACATTTCACATTATCCCAGTGTTTTTAGTGCTTGTAACTGCAAAATAAGTCACCATGGACCCCAAGAAAGCTTCTAGTGCCATCCCTGTGGTAAAAAGGGTGAGAATTAGTATGGAATTGAAAAAAGAGATTAGGAAATGTGTGCAAAGTGGGTAGAGCTGCAAACCTTTATGGATGAAAATCACCCTGACAGATACTGCAAGCCGTGTTGGCAACCTGTACAATGACAATATTATGGCACATTTTAAAAAAGTCTTAAAGGATCGGGAGGTACAGAGCTCTATGGACAGATTTGTTTTGCGACAGAGGTCCAGTGACTCTCAAGCTGGTCCTAGTGGCATTAAAAGAGGAAGGGAAGTAACCCCAGAAAAGGACTTGCTACCTCAAGTCCTAATGGAAGGGGATTCCCCTTCTAAACAATAACTTCCACACTTTCCCTTCCTCCCATCCCATCAATCATCACCAGATCTTCATTAAAGGTAAGTGTCATTTATACTATTCTTAGTAGAGTAGTAATTGTGCATATCTTCTTCAGTTTGTGTGTATTAAAATTAATATTTCATGTGGTAAAAATTTTTTTTTTTCATACTTTGGGGTGTCATGAACAGATTAAATTGATTTCCATTATTTCTTATGGGGAAAATTAATTCGGCTAACTATAATTTTGGCTTATGATGAGCTCTCAGGAACGGATTAATATCATAAGGTGGGAGTCCACTGTATCTTATTTTTATATTATAAAGGAGATAATACCTTATTATATTATAAAGGAGATAATTATTTTTTTTTTTTATTATCACACTGGCCGATTCCCACCAAGGCAGGGTGGCCCGAAAAAGAAAAACTTTCACCATCATTCACTCCATCACTGTCTTGCCAGAAGGGTGCTTTACACTACAGTTTTTAAACTGCAACATTAACACCCCTCCTTCAGAGTGCAGGCACTGTACTTCCCATCTCCAGGACTCAAGTCCGGCCTGCCGGTTTCCCTGAATCCCTTCATAAATGTTACTTTGCTCACACTCCAACAGCACGTCAAGTATTAAAAACCATTTGTCTCCATTCACTCCTATCAAACACGCTCACACATGCCTGCTGGAAGTCCAAGCCCCTCGCACACAAAACCTCCTTTACCCCCTCCCTCCAACCCTTCCTAGGCCGACCCCTACCCCGCCTTCCTTCCACTACAGACTGATACACTCTTGAAGTCATTCTGTTTCGCTCCATTCTCTCTACATGTCCGAACCACCTCAACAACCCTTCCTCAGCCCTCTGGACAACAGTTTTGGTAATCCCGCACCTCCTCCTAACTTCCAAACTACGAATTCTCTGCATTATATTCACACCACACATTGCCCTCAGACATGACATCTCCACTGCCTCCAGCCTTCTCCTCGCTGCAACATTCATCACCCACGCTTCACACCCATATAAGAGCGTTGGTAAAACTATACTCTCATACATTCCCCTCTTTGCCTCCAAGGACAAAGTTCTTTGTCTCCACAGACTCCTAAGTGCACCACTCACTCTTTTTCCCTCATCAATTCTATGATTCACCTCATCTTTCATAGACCCATCCGCTGACACGTCCACTCCCAAATATCTGAATACATTCACCTCCTCCATACTCTCTCCCTCCAATCTGATATTCAATCTTTCATCACCTAATCTTTTTGTTATCCTCATAACCTTACTCTTTCCTGTATTCACCTTTAATTTTCTTCTTTTGCACACCCTACCAAATTCATCCACCAATCTCTGCAGCTTCTCTTCAGAATCTCCCAAGAGCACAGTGTCATCAGCAAAGAGCAGCTGTGACAACTCCCACTTTGTGTGTGATTCTTTATCTTTTAACTCCACGCCTCTTGCCAAGACCCTCGCATTTACTTCTCTTACAACCCCATCTATAAATATATTAAACAACCACGGTGACATCACACATCCTTGTCTAAGGCCTACTTTTACTGGGAAAAAATTTCCCTCTTTCCTACATACTCTAACTTGAGCCTCACTATCCTCGTAAAAACTCTTCACTGCTTTCAGTAACCTACCTCCTACACCATACACTTGCAACATCTGCCACATTGCCCCCCTATCCACCCTGTCATACGCCTTTTCCAAATCCATAAATGCCACAAAGACCTCTTTAGCCTTATCTAAATACTGTTCACTTATATGTTTCACTGTAAACACCTGGTCCACACACCCCCTACCTTTCCTAAAGCCTCCTTGTTCATCTGCTATCCTATTCTCCGTCTTACTCTTAATTCTTTCAATTATAACTCTACCATACACTTTACCAGGTACACTCAACAGACTTATCCCCCTATAATTTTTGCACTCTCTTTTATCCCCTTTGCCTTTATACAAAGGAACTATGCATGCTCTCTGCCAATCCCTAGGTACCTTACCCTCTTCCATACATTTATTAAATAATTGCACCAACCACTCCAAAACTATATCCCCACCTGCTTTTAACATTTCTATCTTTATCCCATCAATCCCGGCTGCCTTACCCCCTTTCATTTTACCTACTGCCTCACGAACTTCCCCCACACTCACAACTGGCTCTTCCTCACTCCTACAAGATGTTATTCCTCCTTGCCCTATACACGAAATCACAGCTTCCCTATCTTCATCAACATTTAACAATTCCTCAAAATATTCCCTCCATCTTCCCAATACCTCTAACTCTCCATTTAATAACTCTCCTCTCCTATTTTTAACTGACAAATCCATTTGTTCTCTAGGCTTTCTTAACTTGTTAATCTCACTCCAAAACTTTTTCTTATTTTCAACAAAATTTGTTGATAACATCTCACCCACTCTCTCATTTGCTCTCTTTTTACATTGCTTCACCACTCTCTTAACCTCTCTCTTTTTCTCCATATACTCTTCCCTCCTTGCATCACTTCTACTTTGTAAAAACTTCTCATATGCTAACTTTTTCTCCCTTACTACTCTCTTTACATCATCATTCCACCAATCGCTCCTCTTCCCTCCTGCACCCACTTTCCTGTAACCACAAACTTCTGCTGAGATAATACCTTATTATAATATAAAGGAGATAATATCTCATTATTATAATGTAAAGGAGATATTATTATACTATACAGGAGATAATATCTTATTATACTATAAAGGAGGTAATTTATTATTGTAATATGAAGGAGATAATATCTTATTATTTTAATATAAAGGAGATAATATCTCATTATTATAATATAAAGGAGATAATATATCTTTTTATTATACAGGTCCGCCATCACAAATGCGGCAATCAGCTATTTAGTTCCTTCAGTTATTCCGCATTATTTTTGGCTAGCATAATTTCAAATTTCCAGGGTCGCCACACCAACCTGCTGGTACTGTTTGGTGGTGCTACTTGCTGCATAAGTCATTCCAATTTCTTTTTCTCCATTTATTGTTTTAACCTGCTTTCTTTTAGCCCTAGCCATGGTTTCAATGAATAAAAGAAATGCTTCTCATTATGTAAAGCACCTACACAGTACATTATACATTAAAGATAAGGTGGCTTTGAAACCACTGTCGGTTGCCATGAGCTCAGTCTCATGAAGCAGGAGAATATGCTTTATTATTACCCTAATATCAACACTACAACTTATTTGCCTATCACAGTTGATCTAACATGACATAAGAAACAATATAAATAACATAAAACATGTTAAATACTCCAGAATGAATAATATTTGGCATAACACCGAGCAGGTTGACGGAGGTATGAAGAGGATATGGATAACAAATGCAGTGGTCCTTCAATAATTGTCCGGCCTGAAAGTCGTCCATTTCGGAAATAGTTCTGTTTTTTCGTCAAAATATTGGCTCACAAATGGTCCGGTAACTCGCTAATAGTCCTTCGTCCCGGACGCGTACTCACTCTCTGAGCCGCCTCTGCCTTTCCTTCCCAGCCAGTGTGCCATTGTTTACCAGTGAGTGACGGTTCCTTCGCATGCTCCTACGAAATATTTCATAATCCATTGATTTTAGTGCTTGCAAGTGCTAAATAAGCTACCATGGCTCCAAAGAAAGCTTCTAGTGCCAGCCCTTTGGTAAAGAATGTGAGAAACACATAATTTATGAAAAAGTTTGTAGAAAAATACAAAGATGGTGGTGGTAGAGTGGAAGCAGTTGTGATAGTGGTTGATGAACATAAGAAAGGAGGTTCACTGCAGCAGGCCTGTTGGTCCATGCTCGGCAGGTCCTTTACAATTCATCCCACTAACGAAACATTTTCCCAACCCAGTCCTCAATGCTACCCAAGAAATAAGCTCTGATAACTCTATCCGCTCATTTGCAAGTCCCAAATGAGTGGATAGAGTTATCGGAGCTTATTTCTTGGGTAGCATTGAGGACTGGGTTGGGAAAATGTTTCGTTAGTGGGATGAATTGTAAAGGACCTGCCGAGCATGGGCCAACAGGCCTGCTGCAGTAATCCTCCTTTCTTATGTTCATCAACCACTATCACAACTGCTTCCACTCTACCACCACCATCTTTGTATTTTTCTACAAACTTTTTCATAAAGTATGTGTTTCTCACATTCTTTACCAAAGGGCTGGCACTAGAAGCTTTCTTTGGTGGTAGTGATGGTGGTAGAAGGTAGTAGTGATGGTGGTAGAAGGTAGTAGTGATGGTGGTAGAAGGTAGCAGTGATGGTGGTAACAGTTGTAATAGTGGTAGAAGATCGTAGTGATGGTGGTAGTGGGTTCCTTCTTTAGTGATTCAGTGATTCTACTAACTCCTCCAATGTTGTTGGAGTTATATAGGGCTACAAAAACCACCGCCGACTCAGCTGCTGCTTCACCACCATTATGGACGGCTTACACTCAGTGGCCCTTATATACCCAACAACAACACAACACAACACCTCTCGTGACATACATAATGACTTATTTTATTCATTCTAGAGTATATTCCATGTTTCTATGTTATTAATATTGTTTATTATGTCATATTAGTTGAATTGTGATAGATAAATAAGCCATAGAGTTGATATTAGTGTCATATTCTCCAACAATAAACTTGCCATCCCTCCCTCACACAAACAAATAGCCAATAAGAACATAACAATGGAAGAACACTGCAGGTCTACTGGCCCATACAAGGCAGGTCCTTATCAAAATGACCTCCACCCAAAGCTACCCAAGAATTTACTCCCGTACCCAATGACACAAATCAAACTCAGCTCCTCCAACTCGTATATTTGTCCAATCTCTTCTTAAAGCTACCCAAGGTCCTAGCCTCGATCACCCTACTGGTAAGTGTGATGTTAAATAAGAAATTAAGAAAGTAGGAACACTGGAACAGGCCTGCTGGCCCATACTAGGCCGGTCCTTCACAAATCCAACCCACTAACAGAACAAATGCTACCCAAGCAATAAGCTCAGGTGCAAGTCCGACTCAAATCCAACCCCTCTATCTCGTGTATTTTTCAATTCAATTCAATTCAATTCAAAGTTTATTCTCTATAAGGATTACAATGCTGAGTTTACAGAATTTGGTTATTGTGTGGTTTACATGTAGTAAAATAATAATTACAGAGTGTACCACTAGAACACCTAGCATGGCTAGGCATTTCGGGCAGACTTAAATTAAATCTTAAGTTTAAAATATTACAAAATTATGAGGTAAGTTCGTATTATGGCTAAGTGACTAAATACTAGTTTGTGAGTTTAGCAATGTGAATGCTTTTGTTTTGGCACTATACATAGTTTCAGTATTGGAGTATCACAGGCCAACTTATGACTAGTTAAGATTCATCATTTTAAGATTGAGACTGATATTTCTGCTTATGGTCAAATGGGTGAGTGAGTGTAAGTGTAAACCACCAGGTGGTATTCGTGTAATTAGTTGACAGGGTGTATCAGGGAGATAAGATGTTTTCTGATGGTAGTTTTGAAGGTGATGAATGTGTCTGTAGTTTTAGAATTTTCAGGTAGGGTGTTCCAGATTTTAGGGCCTTTGACATACATTGAATTTTTGTAAAGGTTTAGTCGGACACAGGGAATGTCATTGAGATGTTTGTGTCTGGTGTTGTGCCTGTGGGTTCTGTCACAACTATCAAGAAAGCGTTTTAGGTCAAGGTTAATATTGGAGTTTAAGGTCCTGTAGATGTAGATTGCACAGTAGTAAGTGTGGATGTACTGAACAGGGAGTAAGTTTAGATCTATGAAGAGTGGGGGGTGTGTGTTGCCAGGGATGGGATTTAGTGATTATTCTTACTGCGGCTTTTTGTTGGGTTATTATTGGCTTTAGGTGTGTTGCTGCAGTTGATCCCCAAGTACAAATAGCATAGGTGAGGTATGGATATATGAGTGAATGGTATAGTGTGAGAAGGGCAGTTTGCGGCACGTAGTATCGTATCTTGGAGAGGATCCCAACCGTTTTGGATACTTTTTTGGTTATGTGTTGGATATGGGTGCTGAAGTTCATGTTGTTGTCGAGGTATAGGCCTAGGAATTTGCCCTCATTATGCCTGGCAATTAGAGTGTTGTCGATCTTAATGTTAATTTGCGCATCTCCTGCTCTGCTACCAAACATAATGTAGTAGGTTTTGTCAGTGTTAAGCGTAAGTTTATTGGCTGTCATCCAAGTCGATATTTTGATCAGCTCCTCATTAACAATGGTGTTGAGGGTGGCAAGATTAGGGTGAGAGATGACATAAGTCGTGTCGTCAGCAAAGAGAATGGGGTTCAGGTGTTGAGATACGTTTGGGAGATCATTGATGTATATGAGGAAGAGCAGGGGACCAAGGACACTTCCCTGCGGAACTCCAGTATCAAGTGGCTGTGTTGTTGATGCTGTGTCTTTAATGGTGACGTACTGATACCTATTAGTAAGGTAAGATTTGAAATATGCAAGCGCATGGCCTCTTATACCATAATGGTCAAGTTTGAAACTACCCAAGCCATAGCTTTTAGAACATTGGAAAGGAGGAACACTGCAATAAGCCTGTTGGCCCATATTAGGCTGGTCCTTCACAAATCCAACCCACTAACAGAACAAATGCTACCCAAGCAATAAGCTCAGGTGCAAGTCCGACTCAGATCCAACCCCTCTATCTCGTGTATTTATCCAACCTAAATTTGAAACTTCCCAATGTTTTAGCTTTGATCACCCTACTAGGCAGACCGTTCCACTCATCAACTACCCCTATTACCAATGTTCATTTATACATTTTATTAGTGCCCTAGAGTCCTTATGGAGGGGGATTCCCCTTCCAAATAACCTCTCTTCCCTCTCTCCTCCTCCCTGTCTTCCATTCATCAACAACAGCCTTCAATAAAGGTAACTGTCATGTTGAATGTTCATTGTTTTGTGCATGTAAATCTATCTTTTAGGTAAAAAAAAAATTTTTTTGTTGATACTTCTGGGTGTCTGGAACGAATTAATTGGATTTACATTATTTCTTATGGAGAAAATTGATTCGAAAATCGTCCATTTCGATAATAGTCCCACTTCCAGGAATGGATTATGGACGATTATTGAGGGACCACTGAACCATTTTCCTATCCCTGTCTTGGTGGCTTATATTAGAGAAAACGGAGTATAGCACAGGGCTAACTGTGATATACACTCGTACTCCTCCATAAACATGAAACAAAAAAGTTATTTTCTCTCTATAGATTATCACACATAGCAGCATATGTGTAGAGAACCTAGCATAACCCAAAAAAAGTGAACATGGCTTATTTTTAGTACCTGGCTTGGGTTAGCCATATATGATTTTTGGTAAATATTCGATTCCCAGCCAGGGTAGAAACATTAGTCATGTTTCTTTACACCTGTTGTCTATGTTTACCCATCGGTAAATGTGTACCTGGCTGTTAGTCGACTAGTGTGGGTGTTATCCTGGGACACTGACCTAATTTTCTTGAAATACTGTGCATAACAAGCGGCTTTCTATGTAGTAGTATGTCACTTTTGTCAGCTAGGCCTGTAAACCTTGTACATGTATGTTTAGTAAATAAAGATATTATTATTATTATTATTATTATTATTATTATTATTATTATTATTATTATTATTATTATTTTTACTATTATTATTATTATTATTATTATTTTTACTATTATTATTATTATTATTATTATTATTATTATTATTATTATTATTATTTTTACTATTATTATTATTATTATTATTTTTACTATTATTATTATTATTATTATTATTATTATTATTATTATTATTATTATTATTTTTACTATTATTATTATTATTTATTATTATTATTATATTATTTTCTCAGTTGTTTGTTGGGTTATCTTATTCAAACTTGGGCAATGTATGATGGAAAGATACTTCTTCACGTACACCAAAAATTAAAGAAATCAGACCATAAATAGCGGAGTTCACTTCTCAGCCATTAGCGGCTGCTTAACGGTATATTTTTGTATGATTGTTATGGTTATACAGTGGACCCCCGCATAACTATCAGCTCCCAACTCGACCAATTATGTAAGTGTATTTTTGTAAGTGATTTTGTAGGTGTATTTTAAGGGGTCTGAAACGGACTAATCTAATTCACAATATTTCTTATGGGAACAAATTCGGTCTATAACGGCACCCAAACAGACTTCTGGATTGAAATTATATCGTTATGCGGGGCTCCACTGTATTCTCATTTTTTCGGTCTCATTTGATAGAATGAAAGATATATTACAGAAATAGATATGATTTTGATTGCTTTCATGACCTTGAAATTGTGCTCACAGAAGCGAAAATGTTCTATTATTTAGCGAAGCTCAAGAGTAAACAAATGACGTCACCGTCCAATACCTGTCCGCCTGCCAGTCCAATATGTAGTCAAGAATGGCTTGACATTATTTATACAATTATTACAATAATGCAGTAGTCTGCATAACAGTAAATCTTCTATTTTTTTTTTTTTTTGTGAATAGAAATTCCAAATGGTAAGCAAGGAAGGAAGGCGGGGTAGGGGTCGGCCTAGGAAAGGTTGGAGGGAGGGGGCAAAGGAGGTTTTGTGTGCAAGGGGCTTGGACTTCCAGCAGGAATGCGTGAGCATGTTTTATAGGAGTGAATGGAGACAAATGGTTTTTATTACTTGACGTGCTGTTGGAGTGTGAGCAAAGTAACATTTATGAAGGGATTCAGGGACACTGGCAGGCCAGACTTGAGTCCTGGAGATGGGAAGTACAGTGCCTGCACTCTGAAGGAGGGGTGTTAATGTTGCAGTTTAAAAACTGTAGTGTAAAGCACCCTTCTGGCAAGACAGTGATGGAGTGAATGTTGGTGAAAGTTTTTTTTTTCGGGCCACCCTGCCTTGGTGGGAATCGGCCAGTGTGATAATAAAAAATAATAAAAAAGCAAGAGTAATATAAGAGGGGCCTTTAGCCATGACTAATGAACAGATAAAATGTTATTTTAGTGCCTGGAATGTCTGCATTGTTTATTCTCGACCCTATTTTGAAATTGGCATCTGTTGAAATTTGTGTGAAATTGGCCAAATTGCCAATTTCTGACCACTTTATTGGGTAGTTGAAATAAGTGAATGGGCAGTTTCTTGTACTCGGTTGACAGACTAGAAGTAAATAAGTTTATTCAGGTATACACAAATACAGTTTCATAGATTATCATGCATAGCAGTGTATGTATGGAGAACCTAGGATAACCCAGAAAAGTCAGACAAAGTGACTTATTTCCAGTACCTGGCTTGGGCTTGCCATATATGATTCTCGGTAAATATTTTTTTCTCTCGCTTGTTTGTTGGGCTATCTCATTGAAATTGGGCAATGTATGATGGAAAGATGCTTCTTAACGTAAACAAAAATAAAAAAGACTGACAGTAAATAAGGAAGTTAACTTCACAGCCATAGACCTGTGCCCATTCACAACCTTTGCCATGACTGTAGGTAGGGCAGCACCTCCGTGATTCTCACTCGGATTAGAGACTTCACTCCCACTAATCATGCTGGCTACCATTTCAGGCTCGGACTCACTTTCTATCTCTACCTGAGAGATATCCCTACTAGCCTGGGGTTCCCTTAAATTATTGGGACATAGTGCAGTATGGTGCTTACCTTTGCAACAGACCCGACACTCACTGAGCTGGGTGCCACAGTCTCTCGCAGTGTTCCCCACAACACTTGAAGCAGAGTCTCAACTCCCTTTGTCTCTGTTGCCTACTGCTCAGTGTTGTATACTCCGGGCAACTCGTGCTAGCGTGTTCGCCTTCGCAGAACACACACATTCTGGCATGAGTGCCTCTTAGGTTCTGCTTAGAGGTTCTTACCTTAGACACTTCTTTACCATAGTACACTCCAACGTTTGTCGTATGAGCTTTGGACTGATCTCTCGAGATCTTTGAGTAACTTTCTGAGTTTTTTTGTGGCAATGGTGGTGACTCTTCTCTCACACCTATACTCAAATGAGAAACGAGATCTCCCAACCCCTCAACAATTTGTTGTATCGTAAACCTATTCGTCCGATATTTTAAGTGTAACTCATGCACTGTAGTGCCAGCCAGTTTCCTCTGAATCACCTGACTGATGAACCATTCCGACTTACCCCAATCATGTAAATCTTTAAGACTACTGTATTCGTCAAACTCATATCTTCGATTCGGAACTTCTCTAGGCTCTGACGGTCATGGCGACAAGCCTCTAGATCCAATAACTGATAAAGTATAGCTACCTTTATCTCCTCAGTGTTGCCAAACATGTCCTTTAATTGGTCTTTGGCATGTTGGTAATTGGTGTTGGTGGTTTGGTAATACCAGACCAAGTCCAAGGCTTTACCCTTGAGCTGTGAACGTAAATATTGTAATTTGACGGCATCTGACAAATTGTCTCTGTCATCTATCTGGGCTTTAAACTGATCCCAGAAAGCAATGTACTCTGTTAAGGTTCCGTCGAATGTTGGTAAATTCAACTTGGGCAATCTGGGCAACACGTTAACAGGCGTGCTGTTGTTCGTGTTCCTTGAAACATTTGCTGCCCCTGCTGTACTGGCCTTCAAAGTCTTTATTAACTGCCTGCAGAGTCTCATCTCTGCTTTACACTCTGCCCTTCATTCGTCATAGTCCGTCCGTGCTACTTCGACTGTATATTCAGACTCACCTGTTATATAGGCCTCTGTCTCATAAAGGATAAATGATCTCTCAAAGGCCTCCAGTCTTTGCTCCAAAGGTTTCAGGCAACTCTCTAGTTCCTCCCAGTCTATGTCCTGATCTTGCCTGACCATACGACACTCCTCACATGTTTTGCTCAGGCGTCCCTTATAGGCTCCCATAGACCGCTTTAATTGACTTTGAGCTGGGACAGCTGGTACTACATCTTCACCTACCATAGTTGCGGTTTAGTTAAGATCATGGTACTAATTTGTACTTCAATTAGCCCACCCCACAGCACGAACGGTATTAGGCAAGAATGAACGAGTCTCAAGGCTTCTCAACAAGCTTGACAACTCCCTTTATTATATTGACTCTACTCTGAATCAAAAATGTACACTGTTAGCTCTCAAATCCCAATCAAAATGTGTATTGATGTGAAAGCTTAACCTAGCAATTTCCTGTACAATGTCAGCATATAATTACAGGACTTAACCTAGTCTCAGGTACAATTCACAAATCCCACATTAAAATGAATCAAAGACAATGAAAATCACACAATAAAAATGCAGTATACAAATTAAAAAATCACTTAATTCGCACAAGTAAATTCAACAATTCAACTTGTGAAACAGTAAATGAATAATGTATGTAAATAGCTTGGCCTCACAGCCCAGTTTACTCTGTCTAGCGTGGATGGTTGGATAAGGTAAATCCTAACCTAACTAGCGTGCTATAACTTAAACCTGGCTTTTTAACTCCCTGTAAATAATAACTAGGTTAAATCTGTCCTAGCTACTTTAACTTTTGTAAATATTGCACAAGCCTAGCCTAACTGTGGCTACCTTGCAAATCCACTGTAAGTAATTAACCCACAAGTCTCCTACTCTCGATTATGTAAAGTAAAAGGACACAAGTGCAACTAATGTGACATTTTATTGTGGCAATGTTTCACTCTCCAGGAGCTTTATCAAGCCATTACAAACAATACATGGACACGGAGGGTATATAAAGGCTCAGAGTGACGTTCAATACTAGTGAGGTACCATTTCGATGTTCACTAGTGCCTCTTCAAGGGGGGCTCCTTGGCGTGGTGAAGAGGCTCTTGGTCTGAGGAATTAGACCTGTCGGTCTACTTCCTCAGACCGAACCTAATTACCCCCCAATCCCCCGTTCCCTATCCCATCCTCCCCTTTTTCCTTTCCTCCTCCTCCTCCCCCCCCCGCCCGGTTGGCCTTCCGTTTTGGCCTTTTTTTTTTTTTTTTTTTTTCCCCACAGGCACGCTAGTTCCTAGGTAGGGGAAAGGGTACCGGGGTCCATCCCATTCCGTTGAGGTTCTTGGCGGTGGCGTAGTTTGCCGTGGAATCTGGATTGCCTGGGGATGTCCTGATCCCTCTCCGGTATCCCGGAGGGTGGCTTTGGGTGTCTCTCGGGCGACGGGTGTATCTCTGGAAGCCACCTTTCGGATTCCGGGGGTGGTGGCCGAAGGAGGTATGCTTTGTGGCGGATTTCCGGCCGCCCTCTCTTTTGTCCACCGAGGTAGCTCGGCAGATGTGAGGTTGCTATCCCGGATTGCCGGTTTACTGGCATGATGGGTAGGGTATGGCACGGGTTCCATGCTGCATCTGCGCTACTTGCGGTGCTGAGGTCCTCTTGGGCGCGGAGGGAGATTTCTGGCCCTTTCATTCCTCCTAGGAACTATCCCTCCCCGGTCCCCCCTTTTTTTATTCTTTTTTTTATTTTTATTTTCTTTTCTTCTTTCTTTTTTTTTCTTAAAAACAAAAAGAAAGAAGTAACCTAACCATGGCAGCCCTAGTCCATGAACCTGCTACCCCCGGGCCCCTTCTTGATACCGCACCCCGTTCTGACCCCGCCTCGTCTTTGGACCACTCTTCGGACACTCCTCATGCCTCTGTACCTCTTGCCGGTGCTGTTTCCTCACCCGCTTCAGGTACTGAGGCCTCGACTGACTCCTTCGATTTATCTGACCTTCGCTCTCCTCTGACTATGCTTCCGGCCTCTCCCTCTACGGTGCGGCAATTTTCGAATCGCCGGCCCGTTCCACGTCGGACCAACTCTGGTCCCACGCCTAAACGACAACGACAATTACCTGCTGATGATACTTCTCCACCTTCTCGTTCTTCTCAGAAAAGATCGACACGTCCTTCACTACCTTTCCACGCTCAGTTTCAGACTGCACAATGGACTAAATTCTTCACTTTACGACCGACTTCCTCTACTGCCTATCTTTCTGACCACAGTATTGGCAAGGCACTCCTACGCCATGTTGGTAAAGATATTTCTTTTCATGCTCTTAAGAGCGGTACGCGCATCGTCACCGTACAGAATGCTACCCAGGCTCATGAGCTTTCTCGTCTTTCCCATATCGATACTGTTCCTGTAACTATTGAAAAGCATCATTCCCTCAATTCTTGTAGTGGTACCGTCATTCTGCCCCATACCATAGTTCAACAAAATTTCCAGACATGTGGCACTGACATTCTTGAACAGCTGGAACTCCAAGATCTCCCAATCCTCAAGGTAGACACTTACGTTCTTCCTGCCCGCGGGCGGAGACGATACCCTAGCAATGTGGCTCGTTTAACTTTTGACAGCCGTGAACTCCCATCCTCAGTTTATGTAGCAGGACATCGGTTACAAGTTCGAAAGGTGATCCCTACACCGCAACAGTGTAGAAATTGCTGGCGATTTGGCCATCCAGCGAAATATTGCAGATCTATCGCCGAATGCCCAGTCTGTGGTGCCGATGACCATTCTAATACGTCTTGCAATCGACCTCCCTCTTGCCTTAATTGTCATGAGGCTCACCCTTCGTACTCTCGCCGTTGTCAAGTCTACTTAAACGAGCGGGAAATCCGTTACCTCAAAGAGGCAGAAGGTCTCCCTTATGCCATGGCAGTTTCTCATCTCCGCCTCCAAGGGAGACTACCTCGTGTTTCTTATTCCCGTGTTTCAAAACGTCCCCCCACTTCTGGTATCCCATCTTCTGCACCCACCTCTGTGGTTACCTCTCCCATAGTCACTCCTGTAGCTAATTCTTTTGCTGTCCTCGGCTCAGACGTCCCTACTTCAACGTCTCAGTCTGATCTTGCTTCTTCGTGTTCTCTCTCACAAGCCTCAGTAGCGACGAGATCTCGTATGACACCTCCTCCCAATCGTCCCTCTACTTCTCAAAAGTCAAAAAAAGGTCCGTTAACACCTCCTACCCATCTTCCACCTCCTCATTTTCCCTTCCCTGTCTCTGTACCTGGTTCTCCCCCTCTCACTGGCTCTGTTACAAGTGTAGAGGTTCACCCTCCTCCTCGTACTGTACCTTCCTCCCCTGTTCCCTCCCAAGTTTCTTCCTCTTCTGCCACCTCCCAGGTTTCTGCCTCTTCTGTCCCCTTCCACGCTTCTCCAGTTCCCTCCACCCTTTCCCCTTCCCCCCTACCTTGGTACAGTCCATTACAGTTCCAATCTTTACTCATCCTCCCCCTACCATTTCCAATATTGTCTCCCATACGACGTCTCTGAATTCTGAAACACTTGAAGCAATCTCTGAATATATTGCAGAGACCAAACCATCAATGGACACTGATCCACCCTCCGCTCCTTCTCTCTCCTCTACTCCATCTGCGCAACTCCTTTCTTCACAGCGCACCGTTCCTTCGCTGCTTGAACGTTTTCCACTGCCTCCGCATGTGGACTTTTCTAACCCCTCTAGTCCGTAGGAACCCTTACCTGCGGATTTCAGGTATCTTTATCATTGCCAATCATGGCCTATTTACAGTGGAATATACGCGGCCTCAGGGGTAATCGGGGTGAGCTTCAGATGTTACTCTCCCAGTTTTCCCCTGTTGGTGTTTGCTTACAGGAACCAAAATTACACTCTGCTGTTATCTCTCCCATCTCAGGCTATAATTTATTGTATTCTTCAGATCCTTTTCCTGATGGGACCTTTAATGAAAGTGCCCTTCTTCTACGCACTGATATTCCGTACCATCAGCTATTTGTTCGTACTTCGCTGCATTACACAGCAGCCCGTATCCACTTGCATAGGTGGTATACGCTCTGTTCTTTATATCTCTCTCCTTCTCGGGCATTATCTATTCCGGATATTGCCTTTCTTGTTTCGTCATTACCACCACCGATTCTGTTACTTGGTGATTTTAATGCCCACCATTTCCTCTGGGGGGGGGGGGGGTCTCACTGTGATTCCCGTGGCATTCAGTTAGAGGCTTTTCTTGCCACCCACCCCCTCCATGTTTTAAATACAGGTACTCACACCCATTTTGATCCTCGGACTCACACTCTCTCTTGCATCGATCTCTCAGTCTGCTCTTCCTCCGCCGCATTAGACTTCACTTGGTCTGTTCTTCCGGACTTACATGACAGCGATCATTTCCCAATCATTCTTACTTCCCCTTCATATTCACCACCTCTTCGCATCCCACGCTGGCAATTTGATCAGGCAAATTGGAACCTTTACTCACACCTAACTGTTTTTAGAGAGGTTCCTTCTTCGTCCTCCATCGATGAGCTTTTACACCTCTTCTCGTCCTCCGTTTTAACCGCAGCTTCTCATTCTATACCCCAAACTTCGGGCAGGCATTCTCAGAAATGCGTGCCTTGGTGGTCTCCTGCTTGTGCTCGTGCAGTACGTTTGAAACGCGCTGCATGGGGCAGGTACCGGTACAATAGAACCACAGAGAGACTTCTTGATTTTAAGCAGAAGCGTGCGATCGCTCGCCGTGTCATCCGTGACGCTAAACGCACTTGCTGGCGAGATTATGTCTCCACCATCACCTCTGCTTCCTCTATGAGTGCAGTCTGGAAAAAAGTACGAAAACTGAGTGGTAAATATTCTCCTGACCCGGCTCCTGTTCTGCGGGTTGCCGGTGTTGATATAGCAAACCCACTAGATGTTGCCAATGAAATTGGCAATCATCTGGTCCGTATTTCTCAGGGACTCCATCTATGCCCCTCATTTCTTTCCTCAAAGTCTGCCAGAGAGTTAGCACCCTTGGACTTTTCTTCTCTCAGAGAAGAACAGTATAATGTGCCTTTTACACTTCAAGAACTGGAGGCAACACTCTCAGCTTGCCGATCATCGGCAGCTGGGCCCGACGACATTCATATTCGTATGCTACAACATTTACATCAGTCAGCCCTTGCAGTCCTATTACGCCTTTACAATCTTATTTGGTCACAAGGAGTTCTTCCACAGCTGTGGAAATCCGCCATTGTTCTCCCTTTCCGCAAACCAGGCACTACGGGACATGAAACCTCCCACTATCGTCCCATTGCTCTTACCAGTGCAGTTTGCAAAGTGATGGAACGCCTAGTAAATAGACGTTTAGTGTGGTATTTAGAGACACACAACAGTCTCTCCACTCGTCAATATGGCTTTCGTAAGGGACGTTCTACCATAGACCCCTTACTACGCTTGGATACGTATGTTCGTAATGCCTTTGCGAATAACCACTCAGTTATTGCCATATTTTTTGACCTTGAGAAGGCATATGACACAACTTGGAGGTATAATATTTTAGCCCAAGCCCACTCCTTAGGCCTTCGAGGCAATCTACCATCCTTCCTTAAGAACTTTTTAACTGACAGGCATTTCCGTGTTCGGGTTAATAATGTGCTCTCCCCGGACTTTATCCAAGCTGAAGGTGTCCCCCAGGGATGTGTTCTGAGCACAACACTTTTTCTCCTTGCTATTAATGATTTGGCCTCTAGTCTTCCATCAAATATTTGGTCATCACTCTATGTTGATGACTTCGCTATTGCCTGTGCAGGCGCTGACTGTCACCTTATTACAGTTTCTCTCCAGCATGCAGTCGACCGTGTTTCCAATTGGGCCACCACACGTGGGTTTAAATTTTCCAGCACTAAAACCCACCAAATTACTTTCACTAGACGCTCTGTCATCTCCGATCATCCTTTGTACCTCTATGGCTCCCGTATCCCTGAACGTGATACAGTCAAGTTTCTGGGCCTCCTCTTTGATCGTAGGTTATCCTGGAAACCTCACATTACCTCTCTGAAGGCAACTTGTCACAGCCGGCTGAACCTTCTTAAAACCCTTGCTCATCTTTCATGGGGAGCTGATCGTCGAACCCTCCTTCGCCTACATTCCACCCTTATTTTATCGAAACTTGATTATGGTGACCAGATCTATTCAGCGGCATCTCCTGCTACTCTCTCTAGCCTTAACCCCATTCATCACCAAGGATTACGTTTATGCCTTGGTGCTTTTCGCTCTTCCCCTGTCGAGAGCCTCTATGCAGAAGCGAACGTTCCATCCTTATCCGATCGCCGTGATGCCCATTGCCTTCGCTACTATGTACGCTCTCATGATCTCCGCAATCCTTCCATTTATAGAATGGTCACTGATATTAGTAGACATTCTTTATTTGTTCGCCGCCCCTGTTTACTCCGTCCCTTCTCTCTTCGCCTTCATTCGCTCTTGTCTTCTCTTCAATTACCACCTTTCTATGTACATGTAGCATCTCACTTTTCCCTACCCCCCTGGGAAGTTCCAGCTGTTCGAGTCTGTTCTTTCTCTCTCCCTTGCTCGAAAGCCCAACTGTCTACGGTCGCTTCCCGCTCTCTTTTTCTTGACCACTTTCACTCTCATTCTCATGCCATTGCTGTGTACACAGATGGCTCTAAGTCTTCTGACGGCGTAGGATTCGCAGCAGTGTTTCCGGACAGCGTCGTACAAGGGCATTTACTATCTTCGGCTAGTATTTTTACTGCTGAATTGTATGCCATCCTTACAGCACTTATCCGTATTGCATCTATGCCTGTGTCATCATTTGTGGTTGTCTCAGACTCCCTTAGTGCTTTACAGGCTATACAGAAATTTGATACACCTCACCCCTTAGTCCTCCGTATCCAACTTTGGCTACGCCGCATCTTTACCAAGCATAAAGATATTGTTTTTTGTTGGGTCCCTGGTCATGTTGACGTACAGGGCAATGAACAGGCAGACACTGCTGCGCGGTCAGCAGTACATGACCTACCAGTTTCATGTAGAGGTATTCCATTTACGGACTATTTTGCTGCAATATCTTCCCAACTTCACACCCGTTGGCAACAACGTTGGTCTACTATGCTCGGCAACAAACTTCAATCTATTAAACCGAGTATAGGTTACTGGCCGTCTTCTTATCACCAGTGTCGAGGTTGGGAGACTACTCTCTCCCGTCTTCGCATTGGCCATACTCGTCTTACTCATGGATATCTCATGGAGAGGCGCCCTGCTCCTCTCTGTGAGAATTGCCAAGTTCCATTATCAGTCAGCCACATTCTGTTGGACTGCCCACTTTATCAACGAGCACGCAGAATTTACCTCCGTCGTCGTCTTCGCTCTGCTGCTCTCTCTTTACCTTCCCTTCTCGCTGATGGACCCACCTTTCATCCAGACTCTCTCATTGACTTTTTGACAACAACTGACTTACTTCACAAATTCTGATACCTTCAGCCCTTTCTACTTCAATCTCTTGCTACCCTCTACCCCCGTACTATCCCCTGCCCCGCTGTTTTCTGTAACCTACTGATCATCCCTCCTCCCTTCTGCCATCCAATACCCTCGCTTCCTTCCCTACCCTGCAGCGCTGTATAGCCCTTGTGGCTTAGCGCTTCTTTTTGATTATAATAATAATAATTTCTCTCTTTTGTACATTCTTACCCACAGTATTGCATAATATTTTGAGTTTAGTACCTGTTTTGATTATTTAATTTCATGTTTCATCTCTCAAATATAACTACATACTGAGCTGGTTATCCCTTCTGTAAAATTACTAAATTTAACCCTTTGACTGTCAAAACCCTAAATCCTGAGGTGTCTCCTGGTGTTGAAATTTTTTAAAAAAACTAATTATTTTTTTCTTAGGAAATGATAGACACTCTTTTTACCGATGGTAGACACCAAAAGAACGAAATTTGATGGAAAACTTACAGAATAATGCTCTCACGAAGTTAGCGATCTTATGCCAGTTTCAAAATAGGGTCCAGAATGAACAATGCATTTTCTTTGTTCAACAGTCACATCTCCAGACACCTCTGATATTGCTCTTGCTTTCTATTTTGATCTTTTATTCAATCAAAAATTGGAAGATTTACTGTTATGCAGACTACTGCAATATTGTAATAATTGTATAAATAATGTCAACCAATTCATGACTGCATATTAGAATGGCTAGTTGGACATTTATTGGAGAATGACGTCATTTGTTTACTTTTGAACATTGGCAAAAATCAAACATTTCCCCTACTTTGAGCTCCATTTCAAGGTTCTTTTCATAGTAAAACCAATCAAAATCACCTCTATTTTTATAATGTGTTTTCATTCTATCAAATGAGACCAAGAAAACGAAAATACAACCATAAATACTATAAAAAATATGCCTCAAAGTCGGCGTTTTAATCCAGAAACACGGTCGTAGTTTTTTTTTTCTCATTATGCACTGCGTGCTGCAGGATTTTTTTATATGGTGCACACTGACCACACAGACCCATTCTCTCACATGTGGGCCTACCAGCTTTCTTCTGCTTGATTTGAAAGCGCTAGAACTTTTGAGTATATATACGTCAAACATGGTGGCTCGTAAGACATATATATATGACCGAAACAGTGAAAGGGTTAAAAAGAAAAACTTTTGTTTTTCATTTTAGGTCACCTGCTTTGGTAGAATACAGCTGGTTTATTAAAAAACTACATAACCAGCTGTTGCACTTAATTTACTCATCTTTACATTTGGTTGAAAACCAGCTGAGAAAAAATTACATCATTTATAAGATCATATTTGTTAAATTTACAGTTGTTAATTAATTTTGTTATCTTTTCTTTTGCAGTTCATCTAAACACAAGAATTATACTTAGTGTCATCATCCAGTACAATGAAAGTGTTATAAGTGGCAGATATACTGGAGAAACTGTGTCAACAATGTGGTAATGGTGACTACATTGTTGTGAATTCTTCCTGAATGTCCAGACTTTAAGATGACCACATTATTCTGACAATTACAACTACACCTTCAACAACCAGTGAACATAAGTCAACTTACTATAATACTGTACTGATGTTAATATAACACCGTACATGTATTATCAACATGTTTTACACTAAAATTTATTACCTCTTAACAGCTTAATAGCTTACATAAATATTTGTTTATTGTCTTTATAAAACCTAAGTATTGAGTTTTATTAAAGTCTGTAAATTATTTTGTAATATATTTTTTATAGTCTAAAAAGTCAGTAATTTATCAACCATTATGAAGTAATAACAAAGGCAACTAAATATGTTATGATAACAGTTTTTGTAAATATAGTACACAGAACTATAAGGTTTAGGAATTATATTTATTGACTGCTGGAAAAATATTATAATGTATCATCTGTTAATTTCTTCCATTAATGACTGTGGGTAAGATATTATATCATCTATATTGTCCTCTCTACTTCAAGTATTTTATCTTCCATTAATGACTGTGGGTAAGATATTATATCATCTATATTGTCCTCTCTACTTCAAGTATTTTATCTTCCATTAATGACTATATTGTCCTCTCTACTTCAAGTATTTTATCTTCCATTAATGACTGTGGGTAAGATATTATATCATCTATATTGTCCTCTCTACTTCAAGTATTTTATCTTCCATTAATGACTGTGGGTAAGATATTATATCATCTATATTGTCCTCTCTACTTCAAGTATTTTTTCTTCACATTTTCCTTCCATCTTCCTCATTATTGGTAGATGTCTTTATTAACTTACTGACAACATAGAAAATATTTTTTATTATATTTTCCTACATATATTTCAGTAGTGTTTTTATTATTATCTTTAAGTTTACCTTCCTCAGAAGTGTTCTGTAGTTAACACGTAAACTGTCTACATCCCTCATATTGAAACACCTTCAGTGTCAATACATTTTTCAAATTATTACAATTATTTTGTCATCTGAAAGCATAAAGAATCTTATCATAAGGTAATAATGATGCCAGAAAAATCAAGTTATACAGGCTAGAAGTTGGGCAAAATAACAGGAATTTCATTAATTTGTTGCTTGTTTTAGACCAGTTTCAGTGCTCAGATATTTTGATAGTATATCTTCCTCACTATAAATTTATTGCAAAAATTTGTTCATTTGACTGTTAAAAGTTAGCCTCTTAAGGACTCTGAATTTGGAATTTTGCCAATTTTACAAAATTTAAAACAAATTTTGGTTTAAAAGCACTGCAGGGGTTCTTGCCTCTAAAGTACCTTTCCACTTTATCAATAATAATACCTCCAGGCTTCTCATATACAACACTTGACTTTCATTATAATCCTT
Organism: Cherax quadricarinatus; assembly: GCF_038502225.1. Classification (NCBI taxonomy): domain Eukaryota; kingdom Metazoa; phylum Arthropoda; class Malacostraca; order Decapoda; family Parastacidae; genus Cherax; species Cherax quadricarinatus. The sequence goes on from NW_027198985.1 coordinate 31,285, forward strand.
CATTACACACAAAAATTCAGTGCTTTATTTTTCTTTTATCATAATTGCCTAAAATAATAATTTCTGTCATTTTTAAGGTCTATTTCTCCCATTTTTTTCTTCCTGATTCAAGTAATTTTGTAGTTTTTCTATTGGTGCTGTAGTCTAAAACAAACCAAAAATGGCCTAAAATTTTTATTTTAATTGAAACACAGAGATAAAAGTTAGCTGTTACCATCATGTCCTGTGTGGCAGGATTATTTTTATACTGTGCACACTCACCACACAAACACATTTTCTTATGTCTAGACAAAACTTGTTGCTCGGCATATTTAAGGCATCTGTGAATTAAAAATGGTAGTAGTGAACACTGCTATGATGTATAATATGCAGATATTAAAGGTGTGTGCTATTGTTAATGTATACATTTTTGATATGTGCTGTTATTTATATATTTATCAATGATGTGTCCAGCTGGTATTGCATACTCTCATGTTGATGTTGTATGTTGTTTTAATGTATTATCTCATGGTGTGTGTGATAGTTGATGAATCTACTCATGTTGATGTAGTTTACTCATACAAATTAAAAGAGATAACAGTATTACTGAGAAAGAATATTTTGATTACTTTATTATTTACAGTTTATATAAAGTAATAAAACACTTATAATATATTCAATGAATTATTTAGACTTGTACCAATACATTGATTATTTTTCCATTTATTTAGAGTTTATATTAAGTTTTTGGATATTAATTGTAAAAAAAAAAAAGATGTCAGGTTCATATTTACAATATAAGTTGGTAAATAATGTTTAATTTAAGTATAATTAAATAATGTTCTTTAAAAAAAATTCTACACATTAGGTAATTTGAACAATAATCAAGAGACATTAATCATGTATAAGAAAACAATATGTATAAATGACCTTTTCTACAGTATCTTTTAGGAGAACTTTTAAATAACATGTAATATGCAAGAGTTTGATAAGCAAAATATATAATAGCTGTATTCATTATTAAAGTGACTTCACAGGTAAGTAACAAAATGCAGTGTATGAAAGTTCCTTCAAGAAATAACACTTATCAGTGTTCAGAGTGTTTGAAAGACTTTTCAAGTAAATCACATCTAATAAGACACATGAGAGTTCATTCAAAAGAAAAACCTTATCAGTGTTCAGAGTGTTTGAAAAACTTTTCATGTAAATCATATCTAATACAACACATGAGTGTTCACTCACAAGAAAAACCATATCAGTGTTCAGAGTGTTTGAAAGACTTTTCACGTAAATCACATCTAATACAACACATGAGAGTTCACTCACAAGAAAAACCTTATCAGTGTTCAGAGTGTTTGAAAGACTTTTCACGTAAATCACATCTAATAACACACTTGAGAGTTCATTCACAAGAAAAACCATATAAGTGTTCAGAGTGTATGAAAGACTTTTATGTAAATCACATCTAATAACACACTTGAGAGTTCATTCACAAGAAAAACCATATAAGTGTTCAGAGTGTATGAAAGACTTTTATGTAAATCACATCTAATAACACACTTGAGAGTTCATTCACAAGAAAAACCATATCAGTGTTCAGAGTGTTTGAAAGACTTCAAACAAAAATCACATTTAATAACACACATGAGAGTTCATTCACAAGAAAAACCATATCAGTGTTCAGAGTGTTTGAAAGACTTTTCAAGTAAATCACATCTAATAAGACACATGAGAGTTCATTCACAAGAAAAACCATATCAGTGTTCAGAGTGTTTGAAAAACTTTTCATGTAAATCACATCTAATAAGACACATGAGAGTTCATTCACAAGAAAAACCATATCAGTGTTCAGAGTGTTTGAAAAACTTTTCATGTAAATCACATCTAATAAGACACATGAGAGTTCATTCACAAGAAAAACCATATCAGTGTTCAGAGTGTTTGAAAGACTTTTCACAAAAATCACATTTAATAAAACATGTGAGTGTTCATTCACAAGAAAAACCATATCAGTGTTCAGAGTGTTTGAAAGACTTTTCATGTAAATCACATCTAATGCAACACATGAGAGTTCATTCACAAGAAAAACCATATCAGTGTTCAGAATGTTTGAAAAACTTTTCATGTAAATCACATCTAATGCAACACATGAGAGTTCATTCACAAGAAAAACCATATCAGTGTTCAGAATGTTTGAAAAACTTTTCATGTAAATCACATCTAATGCAACACATGAGAGTTCATTCACAAGAAAAACCATATCAGTGTTCAGAATGTTTGAAAAACTTTTCATGTAAGTCATATCTAATGCAACACATGAGAGTTCATTCACAAGAAAAACCATATCAGTGTTCAGAATGTTTGAAAGACTTTTCACAAAAATCACATTTAATAAAACACATGAGTGTTCATTCACAAGAAAAACCATATCAGTGTTCAGAATGTTTGAAAGACTTTTCACAAAAATCACATTTAATAAAACACATGAGAGTTCATTCATGAGATAAACCATATCAGTGTTCAGAGTGTTTGAAAGACTTTTCATATAAATCAAGTGTAATAAGACACATGAGAGTTCATTCACAAGAAAAACCATATCAGTGTTCAGAGTGTTTGAAAGACTTTCTCTCTAAATCAGATCTAATAAGACACACGAGAGTCTATTCACAAAATAAATCATATCAATGTTCACTGTGTTTCTAATATTTTTCACAAAATTCACATGTATTATAATGTATGATATTTCATTCACAAGAAAAACCATATCACTGTTTAAAAGACTTCACAAAAAAATAATTCTAGTACTACACATGAGAGTTCATTCAGTATAGAAGCCTACCAGGCCCATGGCCTGGTATGCTATTCTGTGGCTTATATTGCAACTCTAAGCTAGATCCCCTTCATCACCAATGTTTATGTTCATGCCTTGGTCCTTTCATCCTCTGTTGAAAGCCTCTATGCTGAGGCGAATGTACCTTCCTTAGCTGATTATGAGGATGCTTATTGCTGTCATTATTTTTTCAGTGCATATGAACTTCGGTTTCCTTCTACGTATAGGTTGGTCTCCAGGGTTAGTAGTGGTCCATTATTTGATCAGTGCCTCTGCTTATTCTGTCCGTTTTCTCTTAATCTTCACTTGCTCAGGTCTTCTCTCCAGTTCCCTACCTTGTATATTCATGTAGCATCTGCCTTTCCCCTTCCCTCTTGGGAAGTTCCAACAGTTGTGTCTGTTCTCCTCTACTGCTGTGTGCTAAAGGTCTCATACCTAAAACTGTTTCTTGCTCTCTTTTTCTTGATCACTTCTAGTCTCATGCTTGTGCCGTTGGCATTTATACATCTGGTTTTAAATCTTCTGATGGCATTGGGTTCATGGCAATGTCCCTGATGATGATGTTTGGGGTCATATGTTAGACTTGGCTAGTATTTTTACAGGCGAGTTATATGTCATTGTTATGACCAAGGTCATAATGAGATTAATTTATGTTTTGTCAACTTAATATTATATTTGGGGTTTCTTTAATATTAGTTAAAAATTCCACTAGTTTATAATATTATCTGGTTTAGGAATATACCCGGGTATGATGTGTATATATATTTGTGTATTTTGAGTAATGTGTTAGATAGGAAGGTAATAGCTGGCTAAGAGTTGAAACAAGGTATGTCCTTGGAGGGTAGTTTAGTCTGCTCTCCCCTTTGGCAAGTTGATGTCATGTAAGGATTAACTGTGTTAGTTCAGTTCGCTCTCTCTGCTGACTCAGTGTGCATTGACTCAGCTTCCCCTCTAGTACTTCACTTTATTCTCACTTGGATAAAGAATTTTGTTGTAGAAACTCTTGAACCAGCTTGAGGTTTATTCTGAAGTGAAGTCTGTGGACAGCTATACTATTACCCTCAGTCCTCTTCAAGGGGGGCTCCTTGGCGTGGTAAAGAGGCTCTTGGTCTGAGGAATTAGACCTGTTGGTCCCCTTCCTCAGACCGAACCTAATTACCCAACAATCCCCCCTTCCCTATCCAATCCTCCCCTTTTTCCTTTCCTCCTCCTCCTCCCCACCCCTCCATTTTGCCCGTCCTCTTTTTGGCCTTTGGGATTTTTCCCACAGGCACACTAGTTCATAGGTAGGGGGAAGGGTACTGGGGTCCATCCCATTCCATTGAGGTTCTTGGCGGTGGCATAGTTTGCCATGGGATCTGGATTGCCTGAGGATGTCCCGATCCCTCTCCAGTATCCCGGAGGGTGGCTTTGGGTGTCTTTCGGGCGACGGGTGTATCTCTGGAAGCCACCTTTCGGATTCCAGGGGTGGTGGCTGAAGGAGGTATGCTTTGTGGCGGATATCCGGCCACCCTCTCTTTTGTCCACCGAGGTAGCTAGGCAGATGTGAGGTTGCTATCCCGGATTGCTGGTTTACTGGCATGAAGGGTAGGGTATGGCATGGGTTCCATGCTGCACCTGCACTACTTGTGGTGCTGAGGTCCTCTTGGGCACAGAGGGAGATTTCTGGCTCTTTCATTCCTCCTAGGAACTATCCCTCCCCGGTACCCCCTTTTTTTATTCTTTTTTTTTATTTTTATTTTCTTTTCTTCTTTCTTTTTTTCTTAAAAACAAAAAGAAAGAAGTAACCTAACCATGGAGTCCCAAATCCATGACCCTGCTACTCCCGGGCCCCTTATTGTTACCGCACCCTGTTCTGACCTCGCCTCGTATTTTGGACACTCCTAAGGCCCCTGTACCTCTTGCTGGTGCTGTTTCCTCACCCACTTCAGGTACCGGGGCTTCCACTGGCTCCTTCGATTTGTCTGACCTCCGCTCTCCTTTGACTACGCTTCCAGCCTCTCCCTCTATGGTGCGACGATTTTCGAATCTCCAGCCCGTCTCACGTTGGACCGACTCTGGTCCCACTTCTTAACGCCAATGACAATCTCCTGACGATGTTACTTCGTTACCTTCCCATTCTACTTGGAAAAGACCGACACGTCATGCACTCCCTCTCCACACTCAGTTTCGGACCACACAATGGACTAAATTCTTTACTTTATGACTGACTTCGTCTACTGCCTATCTTTCTGACCATAGTACAGTGGACCCCCGCATAGCGACCTTAATCCGTGCAAGAGGGCTGGTTGTTATGCGAAATGTTCGGTATGCGAATGAATTTTCCCCATAAGAAATAATGGAAATCAAATTAATCCGTGCAAGACACCCAAAAGTATGAAAAAAAAATTTTTACCACATGAAATATACATTTTCCTACACACAAAGAGAAGGATACATGCACAATAGTAGAGTAGTACATGCACAATATATATTGTGCATGTACTACTCTACTAAATGAAGAATAAATGACACTTACCTTTATTGAAGATGCAGCAATGACTGATGAGACACTGTGTCCTGGGAGTGCCTTTTCCTCCTGAGTACTGTAGGTCCTGTTTGGCATTTTCTTCCAGAACATGCCTTATCACACTGTGTATGCCACTACGATTCTTAAATCTCTCAAACCAACCTTTGCTGGCTCTAAATTCACCAATATGAGCACTAGTTCCAGGCATTTTCCCTGTTCACCTGGGTGTTAGTCGACTGGTGTGGGTTGCATCCTGGGAGACAAGATTAAGGACCCCAATGGAAATAAGTTAGACAGTCTTCGATGACACTGACTTTTTTGGGTTATCCTGGGTGGCAAATCCTCTGGGGTTAATTGTTTCTTGGTATTCTCAATAAGCCACACCAACAACGGTGCTACAGCAGCAGCAGCAGCTGACGGTGGTACAGCAGCAACAGACGATGCTACAGCAGCAACAGACGATGCTACAGCAGCAGCAGACGATGCTACAGCAGCAGCAGACGATGCTACAGCAGCAGCAGACGATGCTACAGCAGCAGCAGACGATGCTACAGCAGC